>NC_083480.1:7700103-8000103 GCF_030014155.1 Tachysurus vachellii
TAGTTATTATGTCTGTGCATGCTGTAGTAGTACAATTTCTCTAAACTGGAACTAAGAGGTCTCCAGCATGACAATGCCCCTGTGCACAAAGCGAGCTCCATGAAGACACAGTATGCCAAACTTGCTGAGTAATAACTAGAGTGTCCCTGACCTTAATCACCTTGAACACCTTCGGGTAAAACTGGAACGACAGCTGCACCCCAAACCTCCTCACCCAAAACAGTAAAACAGTAGCTGTCTGACTCAAATGATGACTTGATGAATTTGTGATTATTTCATTTGACCAATCAATGGCCTACACTATTTCTAGCTCCACACTGTTTTTATTTCTCTGGCCATCTGGCAAGATAAGTACCAATTACTTAGTTATAATACAAGGATTTTTTTCTGAGGGCCGGGGACAACAGGGCATAACTGTGTATTTAATTGCACACTGAATGTTATTAAAATATCTCTTCATCACGTTGTATGAATGTACAAATCAATCATTATAATAATTATTATTATTATTATCATCATTTCACACAGTAAATTACTATAATTTACAGGTATTTTATCGGTACCTGTCGTGTGAGTCTTTTGTTTTGTTTAAACAGTGTACACAAACTTTTGAAAATTTCATGCAGTACAGCTTTACAATTGGAGCATTACCGAATGCTGGGAATCCAGTCAAACTGATTTAGATAATCCAATCAACAATACAATGTTGTAAATGTGTGAAAATACAACATGTTGCCCATCTTTCTGACATTTTTGGCATGACTCCAAGTAAAGAATGTGATGTAAAAATATCTTATAAAGTGCAGCATGCTTTTCTCTGCATACAGCCCAAAAAATATAGCATATATAACTTGTAATAAACATAGAGACATGTAATAAAAGCATGGTAGTGGGACTACCTGGTAAAACATGGTATTACATGGTAGAGTTTAATAACTATGGTTACCCTGATTAACCAGATTGTATCATGGCAACACCATGACAAGATCACTGCAGAGTAACTCTTAAAATAATACAGTTCGAGTTTTAAAAATGTGACCTTTATAAAAATGTTTTGCTATGTTTCATGACATATCAATAATATTTATTAGCCTGTTATTGTTGTATATATAACAGTTTTTACAGTTTCTACAGAGGTTTTTCTAATACCTGGTAAAACGGTCCCACTAATAGTCCCAAAACATGGTCTGCTAAATTGCCCCAGTTGTGAATGAATCTGTGTGAATGTATGTGTGTATTGTGCCCTGCAGTGGACTCGAATCCCATTGAAGTGAATTCTCCTGCCTTGCGCCCAGTGCTACAGGGATAAGCTCCAGCTCCAACGTGACCCTAACCACGATAAAGCAGTTACTGAAGATGAATGTAAAATTATTTTGAACTGTACTGCAAGTAGATTTCAAAATTGTCAAAGCAGTTTAGCTTACACAAGAAACCCAATAAAAAATTCTCGCTCCCATTTACTTAAAAATGAGTGACTCATCTTTTGCTCATTACCAGGGGGACAAGCCAGGTTTTGTACAGACATCCAGCTAACATCAGGTCTACTACTACAACCACTTGCTTTGTCATATTTTCTGCAAATGCTTCATTAGACTGAATGAAATGGCATGATGTAGGTTTAATTAGCCAAAATATTTTCTCATATGGCTTCTTGATCGCATGTTACTGCTTAACTAGCAATACTAACCAACTAACTATTGACCAAGCATTAAAGTTACAGATTCTACAGACTCTCACACTTTGAAAACAGCATACATTTTGTTTCCATTGCAAATCCAGTCACAATTCCTTCGTATTTTATTTATAATATTAAATGAATGTTGGTCTTTTATATAAATACAGTTAGATATTTTTTGTAAAATAAATAGTTAATAATAGTTAACAGAAATGGGGTACATTTTGTATTTGCACATATTTGTAGAGATACAGTCATTATACTGCATGTCCATATATATTGCAGCTTCCTCTTTATTTATTAGACATTTCAAGAAATTTATAAATGGTTTATTGCATACGTGAGTAACAGACAAACTGTGTATAACACCTTTGTAAATCCTGGATACACATAAAACAACCAACACGTACACAAACATGAGTGTATCATGAAATATTTATGAATGTGATGAAGAGAGGTAGACTGATACCACTGAAGTATGTTCAGTGAACAAGAGCCAAGAATGTGAATCCTGGTTCTTATGACATGCTCGGCTTTATGTGAGTGTCCTCTAGTGTCTACGGTCCACTTAAAAATGAACTGTCTGTGCCTGGTAATGTTTCTGAGTGTATTAATCATCAATGAGTAAAAGTGAGCAGATATGCCTGACAAAGAAAATAAAAGACAAAATCATATCAGTCCAAAGCCACTAAAAAGCATTAAGGCAAGCGATTCAGCTGGATTCAAATCCAGCATCAAACTATAAGCATCATCTTCCTACGGGAGATGGAGATGTCTCAGTTTCCTCTACTGGCAACTTCCTTTCACATCTCTCACTTCATTATACGTCATCCTCCTTATATCCACTCCAATATCCTTCTCTCCTCTCATACCCTTTTCTCTCCTGTTTTCCAGCTTTTATATGTGAGCAATTTGCATTGAACATTTTACATTTGTTTCTGCAGCTCATAGAACTATATTTTAGCACCACCTCAAGCTTTGTGCAAGCCTCAAGCGTTGTCATCAACATTGATTATGAGTGTCAATAAGATTGAGATGTTTCAGTCAAAATCTTCACATTGTAATTGTGCAGTCAGTTTAGCTTGTGATTTGTAAATGTATCATTAAAATGACGTAACACTGGATTCAAAGTTTTAATATACTAATACAAATACTAAACTTTGCGTTGCAAATTTTATTATTCTGAGTGTTACACTCGAAATGTGACATTTACATAATGTTACATATGACAGGAAAAAACTCCCCACTTCCTTTCTCAATTAAATTATACAGAAAACTTTTGAGCATAGCATCCATGTGTATCACTACAAATATTCCTGCTGATATAATTTTACAAATCACACCAGAAAATCTCAATGAATGAATGGTCGTGCAACTGAGTCAGAATGAATGAGTCACCCTGAAACGAAGTGCGAATTGTATTAGCAAAAGTTGGCTCCCCTGTTTGCCAAAAGACTGTGAGGATGACGTGGATATGGAGGAGGAGGAACTGTGGGCCGAAGGCTACGTCTCTTTTTGCTTGGAGGAGAGTGGAGCTAATATTTGAAAATGAAGCATGCAGGTATCTGCACAGGCTGCTTAGCATGTCATGCGCTGACATATTTCATTACATCCAGAGGGAGGAATATATTTCTCACAACACACACACACATACTTCCCACTCAAAATGTGTGCTAACATATGCAGCATAACAAAAAAACCTCACACTTACCTTTTTCTAGATTCTCTCAACTGATTCTCTTCTCACTCACAAATCGCATGTTTCCATGGCAATGCTACCCTGCCAGTTTGTTACCTGAGAGAGAGAGAGAGAGAGAGAGAGAGAGAGCGAGAGAGAGAGAGTGAGAATGAGAGAGATAGTGAGAATGAGAGAGAGACAGAGTGACAGAGAGACAGAGAGACGAAAAGAGGGGGGCTAAGTCAAGGTTGACATCACCAGCAAAGGAAATATAGATAGATGGCATAAAACTCCTTAATATCTCCTGCTGATTTTTACACTTGAGTACTTAGCATACTCCTTACACACACTCACCTGTGTTGTCTTAATGTAACACTCCAATGAGCATAAAACATTTCATAAAGCCTGAGTTCCTGTGATCTCTTCCAGGATTTTGTCAAAGAAATGTAAAGTCTTGGCCACTGCATGCAGACTGCATAATTAACATATGAAAAAAATACAATAATTCTAAACCAACATACTACACTGTTGACTTGCATCCCTTTTTTTTATACATTAAAAACAGACCTGAAAACAGGTCATAATCTAATTTTCTGTTTTGAAGCATCTACTTAAGCACCTTAATCTGTAAGGAAAAACAAATTAAGAAAAAAAATTGAATTAATAGCAAAAGATATAGCAAGGAATTGCTGAACAAATCTTTTTGTGTCTTTTATCAAGACAATAACTAGTAAAATATTATATTGCACTGGCCTAGTCCACTGGCTTTAAGAATCTGAATAAACAAACTGTCATTGTTTTGACATCCTTTTTCAATCCTCAAAAATGCACAGGGTCCTCTAATGGCATTTTTAACTTTTTGGGACACTATTTTATTGTGTATCATATTATGTTTTCTTCACTGCAAAATAATAAAGGACAGTGAATGAACGATGGATGATGGACACCCTTAAAAACTGAATTATATGTATTTTCCATTTATTAAATGAATTACGCAGTGGGTGGAATTGCAGTGAGTTTCCATGTACTGTATATTCACCCCATGATTATATGGGTTTCGTCTGATTTCTTCTCACCTGCCAAAAATATGGCAATATGTGATTTGGCTTAGATAAATTTCGATGACGTATAAATGTGCCTTGTGCCCTGTAATGGACTAGTGTCCTACACAGGGTGTATTCCAACCTCACACCCTGGATGTTGATGGGATTGGGTCCAGATCCAGAGTAAGTATATTATTTTCAAGAGTATATGCTTCTATTGTTTTTCATTGGACTTCTACATACTGCATTCTATGGAAACAAATATGCGATCTCGTCTTTAATCATTTATTCAATTGTTAATTAATCCATAATGTCATTAAGGATGTGTGCTGAATTTGATTACACTTCTTTGCAGGGTAGTAAACTTACTATACAGAGACATACAATGAGCTAGAAATATTGCAAATCACTGATTAGTAAAACAATCCTCATAGTGTCATGACTCAAATCCACACTGTCAACTCTGACCACTAGGTTTGAGACTAACATACTTCCACACTAAACAGCAAGATGAAATAGTGCATGCCAATTCCTTATGTAAAATATTTACACACTTCCTTATCGATAGAATCCGTTTGGAAAATATTTCGGTTAGTTAGAGTTGCTGTTCTATTGGACATTAACGCATTGAAATCTTGAGTAGTGTCTGACCATATTTTCACTGAATACAATAGAATATCGTTTGTTCTGCAATCTTATATCAATCGATGATGTAGGGGATATGCCACTTTTTTGATACACTGGAACAATTCTAATCAAGCAAAAAAATCTTGAAATAAATATAAATAGAATAGAATAGAAAAATGTATATAAGTTAATCTTGTTAAGAACATTTTCAAGCACATAGCTTTGCACATTTTCTACTGATCACCTTTCTGTTTAATTTTTCTAGTCAATGCTATTCTGTACTGCAGCTCCTAAAGTTAGAGACACAATACAGCTCTACATCTCTCCTTTGTTCTGGTTTGTTTGGCACTCTATTTATTACCTCCAGTGACCAACATACAGACATACACATTGAGTAATGTATTCTCACTAATCATGTTACATCATGTTCATGTTACATCACTGCTTAAAATTGGCAAAACAGAAATTTAAACAGATCCCCAGATGCAAATGTCACCACCTCATAAAATCCAAAGTCATTGCTTAAGGCTTTTTCAGTTGGTCTTTTGGGAGGACCCTTAAAAAAATTATATATAGAACCCAACAAGAGAGTGTTTCCAAATCAAAGCAGAACCCTTTTTAGGATGCTAAGAACGCTTATTTATTCAGCAAACCCTTAAAAGCCCTTGAAAAACTCTTTTTTCTAAAGGATGAATGGACAGTTTTGGATACGGCTTAGTCCACAGTGCTCTGATGCCCGCAAAAAGCTGTTTGTCAGAATTTGTGGTCATAGCGCCAAATATTCTAAGACTGGGGAAGGCATTTGCATCCCCTAAAAAAATAAAAAATAGAGACTTACTGTTTGTAAGAGGGTACATATACCACTTCCAGTTCCACTGTAACTTTCAGATCCTGTCAGTGCAAGTTTTAAGAAATTCAAATTGAGCCACACACTGATTAGCACTAAACAATGCAGTATCACAGTGGTTAAATTGTGTGATCCTGCTTATACGTCAATCATTAGAATCAAAAGATATGATGGTCGCTCTTACAGCTTTAACAAGCAGTGCAGATTAATCTTAGACATTATCTCTGTATATCTGATGTACAAAAAGAATCTGTTATTTAATTTAACATTTATATACATGACCTGCAATCTGTTGCACTATAGTGTGCAAATGTACTTCTGTGTCTGCATCTTGTGACTCACAAAGCTCCCCCTAAATAATTGAGTTGGTTCAGTCTCTCATTAGAGTTGGCTCAGTATATAGAGGCATGCAGAACACTCGGATATACAGAACCCCTAGACACATACACAGACTCTCACTTTCCCTCATCTATACCTCCCTCCCACAAACCCTGGCTCAGTGTCCTGCAGACAAAATTACACACACACACACACACACACACACACAGACACACACACACACAGTGATGTAGATCAAGTCAGCTTTGCTGCATGCCCCAAATCCCATTACACCCACCCAAGCTTCCTCTCTCTCTCACTCATACATATACAGAGGCACACATGCACATACACATACACGTACACACACACACGCTCTTAAGCTAGGGTCAAAGGTGAAAGCTCTCCTAAAACCAGCTCTGTCGGCCAGGCATGGAGACAGATGGAGAGAGAGGGAGAGACACAGAGGGAAAGAGTGAGGGAGAGACATATAAAGAGAGAGAGAGAGAGAGAGAGAGAGAGAGAGAGAGAGAGAGAGAGAGAGAGAGAGAGAGAGAGAGAGAGAGAGAGAGAGAGAGAGAGAGAGAGAGAGAGAGAGAGAGAGAGAGAGAGAGAGAGAGAATAAAAGAGATGAGCAAAAAGGAATAAGAGAAGCAAGAAAGGGAGTGTAGTCTCAAGGAATGAGTGAGGTTATGTATGCATTGTCATGGTGCTTACATCTGTAGCATCTTGAGTCTTTCTGAAACATGCAGGACAATGGCACTGTACGTAAGATGGCAGAGACATGACTGTTTTGACAGCTACCACCAAGGTCATGCTGTATCTCTCCTCTCTGCCAATCAGAAGTCTCCAGCTGGGGTGGCCTTCTAAATTTTCTTTAATAAAGGTCGCCATGGTGACCAAAGCTGATGGACACGCACACACACGCACACACACACACACACACACGCACACACACACACACACAAAATGTATAGCCTTAAAAGCATGTACTTAAATACAGGAACCACCAAACTGGCTGCCATTTCAGTGTGCAACTGGGCCATTGTGCAAATATTTGTTGTAATTTATCAATCGTGCATAAATAAATCAATAAACAAACAAAAAATACACTCCATGAAGTCTCCATGTGATTTTTTTTTCCCCAGATCTTTTTTGTAATCTGGAATTCTTTCCACACAACTAATATGTGCATAACAAGTGTGTGTACACTTTCCACTGTATGTCTTGACCAATAATCAAGGTAAGTCCAAAAACAACATATTTTGATGCTCATAAAAATGCTGTGGCCCCTGAAAGATTAATCTGGAATCGGGAATCTTGGCCCAGACTGTCACTTGGGCCCCCTGTGTTCTCAGTCTTTGTCCAGGATCAAGGTCTGCCTGCCTACACCTGTAAGAAGCTAACTATTGTGACACACGATTCAGTATGTTAGAATTCGGTTTTGCATGTTTTACTTGTAAAGCAGTGGTGAAAATGTATTGTGACAAATAAAAAAAAGGAATCAGACGACTATGAACTTTAATTGGCATCTGCGGATGTACTGCATAGCTAGAGAGAGAGAGAGAGAGAGAGAGAGAGAGAGAGAGAGAGAGAGAGAGAGATGCGGCGGGGGGTGGCAAAATTAGCTAGACTAATCAAGAGAACCATAGGCGGGCTTGAGAGCGGGCGGGTGTGTGAGTCTGCTATAACGTCTAACCGTAATCACAACCAAAACAGCACCAGACGCACGCGCCGCCGTCACACAACAAATGATACGTTTTAACAGCGCTTAAGAATTGTTGCTCAGCAATCATCCATATCTCCAAAATACATTTGCAAGATCATGGCACACTCCTGTAGAAATGGCCCTTAAAACGCAACCTAATCATTTACCTATGATAGACGTGAGGCTACAGGAATCCACAATGTGAATGACTAGGCTGAGGAGCGGGGCGGAATGTATGAAGCGCTCCCTAAGCGCGTGTGCGCAACTGACTTATGAATGGCAGCGATGAGGTTAATGGAAATTCAACAGAAAACACAAACCCTATCCAAATTCCGAGCGGCTCGGGGCAAGACTGGGTTATGCAAATGTGGACTGTGAAGGCAGACACGCCGCGCACTCACCGGGAGGCGAACGCACTTCACGCTCTGCGCTGCTGCAGCGGCGCCGCTGAGCTCCTCACGCGCGCACCGACACCAATCACACCGATCACCGCCAAAACACCGGGACACGCAGCCGCTTCAGCCTCACAGGTGCCCGCGCGCAGAACGCGCTCCACTGTCTGACCGCTTTCGGGCATCTCCCACTCGGCTGTCTGCCGTCTTGCGACGGTGAACCAAGCTGTTCTCTATCAACATCTGGTGAAAGGGAAAAAAAAAGCCTCTAAATTGAAAAAAGGATACCATATGAAAAAAGCGTCTGTTGTCGTTGCTACACTTGAATGAAACCGCTTAAATGTCAGAACATGTGAAATCGTGCGCTGCAGATTGACGCTGATGCGCCCGGGGATGGAGACGCGTGTCAGATAGCAGTGAGCGCGTTCCTGCGCCGTTTCTCTTCCCTCTGCAAACCCACTCTCCAAGCTACCTCGCCAGCGCGAAGTGCAAACGTGCCTAAAAGCAGCTCCTGGGCTTCCGTAGATTCTTAGAGCTGGCGTTTCCCTACTGGGGAACTCTGGGTAGTGAAGTCTTTGCTTTGTATTTGCCTCTTTGAAATAGTCACTTGTGTGCGTAAAACCAAAGTATGTTTCCAGGACCCCTGAGCAAACAAGACCCAGGGGGACACTAGGGATCGAAAGTTGTCCTAATAAAGGGCATTAAGCATCCATGGGCACAAAATGTGTATTGGTTCCATGGGACGATGCTAGGTATTGTTTAAGGAATCTGGTATTATATTGGTTAGGAGAAATAAAATTGCACAATCTTGGGAAGAAAATCTAAAGCTAGTTAAACCTCTGGGGAACCTTTTATAGTTCTAGACCTTGCAGCTGAGCGTTTACCCATTGCAAAGGATTTAATATAAACTCATTTTGAAGCAGGAATAAACAAAGCATTAACTATATATTTACATAAAACATAAAACGTCAAACGTCGCATGATAACATCCACACTGCATCTGACGTTTCATCGTTGACTGCCATCTTGTGGCATGTTTTAGTAAATTAAAAAAAAGTTTAATCACGTTTCTTTTACTGCTGTGCATTACTAAGATTATATATCTAATTTAATAATATAAGTTTTTTGCTGTTGCTACTGCTGCAGTTTTTGTTTGTGTGTGTTCTGAGGCATCTGAGAGCATTTGTGTGATAAATGTACTCGTGTGTTAACATCCAGTGAATAACATGTCAGCATGTACCTGTCATGAAGCTATATGTTATACTATATAGTCACGGAATTTATCGAAATAAAAACCTCAAAAAATACACGTAAATAGTTATTTAACTTATTTAATCATTTATATTCATTCATTTATTTAAAGTTATTCTTTTCAGTAGAATTTCAAGACAGCAGGATTTTTGCATACTTGCAAAAAGAAAGTGTATTTCAAACAAACTACCTTAAAAAAACAGATGTTAGGCAAACACTCTCATATCTTATAAAATGTCTAATTAGCATTCAGTTTCTCATCATTCATTCATTCATTCATTCATTCATTCATTCATTCATCCATATATTTTATGCACTATGTTTGTGTGTGATGCAAAAATGTAAATAATTAATAACCTGGAGAAAGGATTTTGAATTTAGACTTTTAGGAAGGGTGCTGTGTTTTCATAATTGGCTTTTATTCCTCGGCTCTTTCCATGAGTTTTTAATGGAGATTAGTTTAATAAACAAGCATGACGAGATTCTGTTTTCTACTTTAACAGAGGTTTACAGTTTTGCTATATATAATATACAAAAATTCCCTAATCCTATTCATAACAAGGTTGTTTTATGAAGTACAACATCAACATGTACTGTTTATGATGGATTTTCTCTCAGCTGACAAGTTCAAAAGTTTTTCCAGATTCTTTCTTTGCAGATCCGTGACAGGAAGGACAGCTTAAAAGTTATGTTATTAGTATTGACATGTAATTTCATAATCAGTCTTATATTAATTATTTTAGTGACTGCAGTTCCTCTTTTTTCATTGCTGTGAGCATTTTTCTCTTTGTTTACATGTTTATCATATCTGTTCTAACTCTTCTAACGTCACAGTATTTGATTAGAGATGTAACGTAATGCTATGTACACAACTTCACTAGAAATCACCAATTACTTGTTTGTGTGTGTATGTGTGTGTGTGTGTGTGTGTGTGTGTGTGTGTGTGTGTGTGTGTGTGTGTGTGTGTGTGTGTGTGTGTGAGTGTGAGTGGGTGTAAGATAAATGTCTTCACACACAAAGATGTTGAACAGGTTGTTTTAATGAAAACTTTTAAGAAACTTCTTTTTCTTCAGCACACACTAATAATCTGTCAATAATTTGAGATTGGACAATCCAAACCTCCAAACAGTGACAGTACTTGAAGTTGCCAATTTAATAGGCACTTATTAAGTTTTAATCAGTGGTATATTGTGAAATACAATATTATAAAAGATAGATACAATTTCATATTAAAGAAGATGAAAGAGCTATTGTGTCTGACCAACTGAATAATCTCTTTACTTTAACAACATGTCAATGGTGACCCAAAACCAGATTCAAAGCTATGATATCATACAGCTTCAGTTGAGAAGGCAAAAGATAAAGCAATGAAATATCTGATACACAAATCTCACAGTCTAAAGAAGTTATAGATATTATAAAGATATGTCCCTATAGTTTATTTGTTCTGGCCTAAAGCTTACTTTGGCCAAAACGTACTGTGACTGTGCAAAGTCCTGTAAAAAGTCCTGTCTGACTTTAAGTGATATTAGAACACCTTGTTACAATAACACTGTGCAAATTCAGCTTACAGTGTTGATATGCTTTTAAATAGCCATTGCTTGTAATGTAATACTTTAGGACAAACTGCTTCATTAAAATGGCTGAAATAAAGGCTTTCTATAAAAAAGGTTTGCACATCATCCCACATACATTCATCTGAAGACTTAGTATGGGGCCTCACTTGGAAATCCCTTTTAAAACCAACCCATTAAATGCACTGGGAGAGCAGTCAAATCGCTTTACATGTGCTTGCATCACAGGTCCTCTCCCGGCTGGTACTGTGGTTCGGTGGCAGTGAAGTAGTCCTCCAGGAAGCCCTGCAGGTATTCAAAGGTGTGGCGCTCATCTGCATCCTTCCTCCAACACTGCAGCATTAACTCGTGCAGAGAGGCTGGACAGCCCTGTGGACATGGCATACGATAACCGCGCTCCACTTGCTCCAGGACCTCCCTGTTATTCATCCCTTTATACACACAAAGACAAATTATGTTACCATACTACAGTATATATCAATTATATTGTAAATAACTAAAATAAAAAAAAATAATTTTAAAGAAGCAGCGTGTCCCCATGTGCTCCAATGGCAGGATCCTGTGCTCTCATTGCCAAGGCCCAGGTTTGAGGCAACTCCAGCCACTGAAGAGTTAACTCTCAGTGCCAGTCCCCAGCCCAGATAAAAATGGGAGGGTTGCGTCAGGAAGGGCATCCGGCATAAAACGGCCCAAATTAAATATGTGGACCAGATGATCTACTGTGGTGACCCCGGACAAGGAGCAGCCGAAAGAACCACAACAATGATAAAAGAGTAATTTGTCATTTTTATGTTTGAGTTCTTCCTGAGGCCAAATACAGTTGCATTTAAAACACCAACAAGCTTTGTTTTCACTTCCTCTATCCCACATATATACATTTTAAAGTCAATTTCTAATAAAAGTACTTTCTAATTGATTGGTTTTTAAAGGACATTTTTTATAAAACCACCGGCTTCCAAATAATAGATTTGAATACTGGTATGTGTAGCACTTTAAGTTTATCGTTGTCAGTGTTAAATAAACCTAAAGACTTAAATAAAAAAAAATAAATAAATAAATAAAGGAAATGACAAAAATAACCAGGTCTGAATCAAACTGCATTATTAACCAACTAAACACACTGTCACAAATGCACACACTTTTATACCTGGGTATGGCACTCTGCCTTTTGTAATGAGTTCAGTCAGTAGGATGCCAAATGACCACACATCTGACTTGATGGTAAATTTGCCATAGAGCGCTGCCTCTGGCGCAGTCCACTTTATCGGAAATTTTGCTCCTGTAGCACAACGAATAACACTATTAGTTAAACATAAACATAAACAATTGAAAAAAAAAATACACAATGCAGTAAAAAACAGAAGTGTAAATAAGATACAACAGTAAAAAGGAACACAGATGTCATCTGAAGTAAAAGCAAATCAAAAGAGTGGAAGTTGAGTGAACAAAAATAGAGGAAAAAACAAGTGCAATAACACAATGCAACTAGAACAGTAGAGTGTTGGGTGGAGTCTGTAGAGCAGAGGACTGAATGACCTTGTCTGGCAGTGTATTCATTGTCTTCAATAAGTCTGGCCAGCCCAAAGTCTGCAATCTTACAGACCAAGCTATCTCCCACCAGGATGTTGGCTGCTCTCAGGTCTCTGTGGATGTAGTTCATCCTCTCAATGTACGCCATCCCAGCTGCAATCTGAAACATAAATGCCATGTTCTCACTACAGACTTCCTAAAAAACTTACCTAATAACGGAAACTAAGAATGGTTTTCTTATTGATGAAGCCCATCCATCATGTTGTAGTGTCTTACACAAACAATATAAAACAGCAGTGCT
The DNA here is from genome assembly GCF_030014155.1 of Tachysurus vachellii. Lineage (NCBI taxonomy): Eukaryota > Metazoa > Chordata > Actinopteri > Siluriformes > Bagridae > Tachysurus > Tachysurus vachellii. The sequence continues at coordinate 7,713,048 of NC_083480.1, forward strand.
CTATCACTAATTATTTAGCAATTAGCAACACAAATATACACATATGTATATTAAATGCAGGTTTGAGAGTGATCAAATGAATTAATAATGCAGGCCTGGACAATGTGGAAGTAAAAGGGTTTTAAGTTTTAACCTGTGCAGCCATGTCCACAAGCTGAGGCAGCTTCAGATTTTTGCCTTCTCCATCTTTGAGGAAGTCTAATAGGCTTCCTGAAAGAGAAATAATGGGTATGAATAAGATTAGCCTCTGTTGTGGCCATTCTTTGTGTGTGTTTATGTGTGTATGTTTACCTTGACTCATGAACTCCGTGATGATATAGATTGGTTCTTCTGACACCACAGCATAGAGTTGCACCAGTTTATCATGGCGGAGTCTCTTCATGATCTGGGCCTCATCCAGGAAAGCCTCTGGAGACATGGTGCCGGGCTTCAGAGTCTTCACTGCCACTTTAGTAGTGCCATTCCACATACCTACAGACAGTCAGAACCAGTGTGATACAGTGTGACAAACACTGAGACACATGAGTTAAGAGACAGAGTAAGAAAGGGATGAGAAGTAAAAGATGAATAGAGTGGTGTATATAGAAGGTTATATCAGAATATCAGGCAAAATGGACAGACAACTGCACTAGAACAAGCAGGAGCTATAAAGCTTCAGAAATGGAAACTAAAATGGGGTTTTAAAGAACAAACACATCCGAAACACATATAGACATCTCTTGTATCTTTGAGACAACAAAGGAGAAAAGACAACTCAGGATTTGTGTGGCTTTGATACCCCATTAAAAATATACTGTATAAAATGTACAGTGCATATTTGTTCTTCAAGATATGATCTTCACTGCACCTGCAAGGGCCTTTAATTAGTGGTTGATAATAGTAATAGTAAAGTTACCTTCCTACCTTGGAAAACAAAATGAACATTGAGCGTATCACGAGCAAATCACATAAATAGGAGTGCAAATAAACTGGTGAGACATGAAGACTCTGCCATAGGTTGCTAAGCAGCATCTTTTCTGTTATCCAAAGCCTTTATCAAAAAAACTGTTTATTTCACCTTAAAAATGCAGTGCAGATGTGCAACAAAGACATATCATTGCTTAAAGCACAGAAATCATTTGCACACTTTGCTAACGTTAACATGAAACGAGACTGTATAAGCATAATGAGACAAGGCATGGGAGACAGATACAGCCTCCACCAGACACAGGCAGCAGTGCTAAAGCTAGGGGGACAAACACTGGCTCCAGACACTGATGCTAGTGGTATCTATCTCACCCATCCAGACGTCACCAAAGCAACCCTGACCCAACTTCCTCTTGAGCTGCAGGGTGTCCCGTGATATCTCCCATGCATCTTTGCCCAAACCGAGGGTCTGGGGTATGGAATTTGGACATGATTTGGTCAAGTAGAAACATAAACCATCATGACTACCTGAGGGAGGGTGTAAGAAAAAAGGGAGAGAAAAAAGAGGGAGAAGGGTGGAGATGGAAAAAGAGTGAAATGGTGTATCATGCAATGGCACGGATCAGAGGAAGACAATGGCAACTGCACAGACTTAAAGTGATCCTCATAGCTCAGATATTTGACTTTGGAGCAAGTTATGAGAATACACCTCATCATGTAGCTGTGCTTGTTGCCCTTAATCTTTCCCTTCAACATGCCCCAGTTAGTGTTGTTCCTACCCATCCACACTTCACCAAATTGCCCATTTCCCAGTTTCTTAATTAGCTGAAGTGACTCCCTTGGTATCTCCCAAACATCCTTAGTCTTCACTGATAGGTCAGCTAGTTTAGGCATACCCCGCCTACAGCTGCCCATTAATCGGCAACAAAGCCCTGCTGCACGATCTGAGTCGAAGAGCATACAGAAAGATGAACATTTATATGTACACATTCACGACACACAAAGGAAGTCAAAAGAAATATGCAGAAAAACATACAAACAGCAAGGGATACAGAATTCAAGTCACAATACAGCAGAACGTTGCTAAACTAGACACATACAGGCACAACCTAGCATAGATATATACGAAGACAAATAAAGAACAGATCTGTTGTTTCACAGCAAACAGAAATATGGCTTTGGTTTAGCTGTGGCTTGAGGTCCACACTTGAATCGACAGTGAGTGTATTTATGTGCGTACCGGATGTAAATGTCTGACTAAGTTGAATCCTGAATGCAAAAATGAAAGAAGTATATAAAATCAAGACAAGAGGGAAATTAAGCCAGACAGAATATGTAGACTTTCAACAGAAAACAAAACAAAATTTTATGAAGCATGACAAAGTGGAAGACAAGCTGGAAAAAGTGTGAACGTTTGACTGACCTATATAATTGCAGGTCCTTGCAGTTATAGTAAGTGAATAACTCTTTAAACCTCAAAACACTAAATATTGGGTTAACTGAAAACTATACTGATTGACAGGACCACGCTTAGTTCCACTCCTGTAAGCCCAGAACCACTAATCGTGGTATATTTTAGTTACTGTAGTGTTCATATCACCATTAACTAGTTATATTTTCCCACCCACAGAACTGCCACTCGCTGAATGGTTCTGTATTTCCCAACATTTTGTGTAGCTCTAGGGACTCTTTTGCATAAAAATATCCCCAAAGAACAGTAGCTTCTGAAATACTCAACCCAGTTGTCTTGCAGTCACAAACATGGCATGGATTTCTGCCACATGACTGAATAATACCACAAATAAACAGGTTTACGGCTGTTCCTAATAAAGTGCCCAAATATTTCTTTTTATACACAAACCTTCAAACATTACTGTTCAGTTTAAAGTTGATCAGTTTATCATCAATGACAATTAACCCCTAGACAGTATTTGGAATTCACATTTAGTAAAAATATAAAAATCATTAATAACATCTGCAGTCCACATACCACAGAACATCAGTACCACTGAGTGTGTTTCAGTGTGCATGTATGCAGAAAGAACTATTTCAGCTGACCTGAATAATGTTGCACCAGTTCCTGCACAGTTTCAAACTGGCTTCTGGTTGTGATGTAATATCCACCATTATCAAGCTTCCTGATTTTATAATGCTTTACATGGTCGCCCTTTGCCTCATCACAGTCTCTGATAGACAGAGAGTATGCTCCTGAGGTGGGGAGAAACAGCCAAAGAGAACAAAATAAAATAAGTATATACCATTTGGAACAGGGAATTAAGAAGTGTGAACGACAATAGAACAAAGAGATGTCCCGTACCTTTAGTAGTCTCACTCTCTCTTATTAAGAACGTCCCTCTAGGGTTGTTCTGGCCCAGGAGTTGCCGTTCTGCATCCTTACGGCCCATCTTCCCAAAATACCACCTACAAAATATACTCAACTGATAAATATTTAAGCAATAATATATATTATAGAGATTGAGAGGGAGAGAGAGATGGGTGCAAAATACAGTTTTTCTATTACTATGGTCAACAAAGTTCAGATTATGTATATTATACATGTTGTCTGTTACTCACTCCTCAGCCTGTATGGAATCCACAGGGGCCACATAGTTACTGGGAATGTATCCAGACTTCCCTGTGTCCAGAGAGCGTGCTTCCCACCAATCACCTTCGCTGTAAAAGAAAAAGACCAGGTAAAAAAGACAGAGCTTCACTCTTAATGACCCAACACCACCAAGCTGCCACTGTCAGGCCACTGAGCAAGACCCTTAACTGTATCTGCTCCATGGTGCCATATCATAGCTGGCTATGACTTCAAATTGCTAAAAAACTAGGATATGTGAATAGACGGATTTTATCCCAAGACCCAGTCACAAAGTGAGTATATAACAGCAATATTTGATATAAAAAGCATTGTCATAGATCATTCCTTTTCTTCTTGCCTCATACAGGTCAGACTTTATGTTCATATTTTTGGAGCTGTGCAATAGTTTGCAATTATGCTAAAAATGAAGTCTACAGGTAGTAACAATGTTCCAATAAGAGGAACTGTTCCATGCCCAGTGCATGCCTTATAGTAAAGCTTTGACCTTCCAGTCAGTGTAAAGGTGGGGTCACTTACTGCTGATATCACACCTGTTATCCAGGTTATACTGACAGTGTTCTATGAACAACAGATACTTACTAGAACTCTAGTCAATTTGAATTCATTCATGTTCCAGGGAAATTATGGCTATATAACAATAGCATTTATATGAAATAGTATGTCAATTGTCACTTTTTGACTTTGTTGACGGTCTTTTGTGTATGCACAGAAGATATTCAAATGATATTTATAATATCATGCACATGCAAGTTTCACAGAATCAGTTATATACCAAACAAATGTGTTCTCAAGTTTACTCACGTGTTATTGATAATGTGGAATTTTTCTCCCTTCTGAAAGCTCAGGTCATCCTCTGTACGGGCATCATATTCATATAAGGCAATAAACAAGGTCACCCCTCCTCCTGTAGTAACGAAAACACAAACACACAGACACATACACACATACGCAATAGGGTAAATAGAGTAAAATAGAATGTGTGATCAGTCTAAATTTCGACACTACATTCAACTATATTGACACACACACCTGTGATGGCAGTAGCCCGTGGCTGGCTAGGGTTGGAGGGGAAGCTGGATGTTGGGAATGCGCTAGAGTTTGTGCTGGGAAAATCATTAAAGTTTGGGATGAGGCCAGCCCCTGAGTTCTGGGTGGGGTCTGGAAAGTAACGAGGGCTCTCTGTCACCTGGGCCCCACTCCCTGCGTTACATGTGTCCCCATAGGACACAGTGGACGCTTTGGAGGCCTTCCTCTGCTTACAGCAAGCACAGCCCATACTAATCTTGATTTTTACAGAATATCGCTCATCACCCTGGAAACAGAGCTTCTGCCCAAGAGACAAGACAGCAGACATAAGTAGGAAATAACTGTAGACACATTAAAGTGAAAGAACCCAAAGCTCAGTAGTCTTGAGCAACATGGTGTAACATCCTGGGCTGTGTCACTGATCATTTTGCAATTTTTTTTATCAATAGTGTGAAGGAAGTGTTTCAAGGTGGAATGGGGCATGAAATCATAAATGTTGTTTTTTGATCATTTTTCATAAATTAATATTTCTAGCAGAATATACCAGAAATGGTTGCTTTAGCAATTTGCCATTGTGATTAATAAATTAGACAATCGGCATCTTACCAGATTCTCAAATCATCTGTTCATCCACACCATTCATCTCCCTACAGATAGAAATGCAGAAAGAGAGAAAAAGATTACAGAGAAAAAGTTACAGAGTTTTTGACTTTATGGATTCTGACATTTGTGTCTTCCTCTTTTTCTCCCCAGCAAGAGAAATAGGAAGCTGCTTTTCTCTAACAAGGCATTCCGCTTTCAGATCTACAGTATACAGATCTTTTGGCTTTGGTTTGGCCAAGCATCACTATCTGACTGACCATCAGTAGAGAAACAGGATGGCAGTGCTGCCGGTGTTTCCTGTCCGGCCCTCTAAAACCTCCCCCTATTTCCTGTGCAAATAGACGTTTCAGCAAGCTGAAAGAGGGGTGGCTGCTTCTGATTTTAAAATATACCAAGCCAAGATCACACACACCATCACCACACTTATCTCACACCACAGCAGAGTGTGAGAAACACATTTACAGCTTATGAACAGCATCAGAATTAGCAACAGAAGACATGAAAGGTCTTAAGTAGTATAAAGAGAATGTTGCTGTCCTTACTGTCTTGATGCCTTTTAAAATCCAGGATATGTTGAACTGTATCTAAAGGATAATTAACATTTTACATTACATATAGATTAATAAATCTGTATTCTGTTTTTGTATAAACCTCTAATAAAAAGTTAATGTCACTGACACAACTAGACATAGACCTGGACAGCTTTCATTGATGGGTTGTGGCTCCCATAGCTCTTATAGCTAATAGGCTACTTTACTCATGTTCTTTCTCTTAATCTGCCACTTAAAAACAAAGTGCATGCATCTGTTACTTCATTAAAAGTTTGGTGTCTGAGTTCTTAGTTTAGCTTTGAAAGTTGGCCGCTTGCATCTTTCTGCCACCTTTTGAAAATGTTCCTTGAAAACATATAATTATCTTGTTCGTAGTCTAAAATACTACATTTTTTCCACAAAACCTGGTGGTTTACAAACTGAACAGGCTTGATTATTGTACATTTTTAGTAAAATTATTGTATATTTTAGTTTCCTTGATCTTGACATTTGTGAATGCATCCAAATTTGTAGAATACTCAACAACAACATAGATAATTCTGAATATCATGGAAATGATGACCTACTCCCCTCTTTACAAAATCTATAATACATATGTCATCATAATAACCACATATTACATTTCTCTCCCCTCTGAGATTCAAAATCAATACAAAGCACAAAATACAAACAAGAAAAAAAAAGTTGTTTGTATCATATCATCTAAAACCGAAGCTTAGAAGGAAAAAGTATTTTTTTAAATGTTCTAGACATTCATTAATTATGTGTGTGATAACAATGAAGAACTCTGAGTGGAGTCCAGGCAGAATGATTCTCATTTGCATAATGCTAACAAGGCTTTATGAGTTTTCACCTGAAATCCAATCAGAAATATTATTTCTGCATTGAGAGTTTATTATACTGTCTAACATACATTATCATGCCATGAACAAGCTATTTCATTAAGAAATAAATCGCTTTATGTGTAGCTTATGAAAGAAAATGTTTAGTTTTCAAATGAAAGCTCTTTGTCATTCTTCATGGGTGAGCCACAAATGCCACTTTCAAAATGCTGCAACTTTCTATTTAGAACTGCAAAGGTCAATGAGTATAACGTTATTTTGGAACATGTCTCAAACACAAATGATTATGACAAGTGAACTGTGCTTAAAGCTAGCAGCTAAGCTCAAACTAAAGCTGAAACTTCATTGTTTAACTAGATTTATAAAGTTCGTTGCAACAAACTTCGATGTTGGCTTTGACGAGGCAAGTATTCGCAAAGGCTGGTGCTTTTTGGAGGCAAGTGGACGTAAGGGTCAGTGTTAGTTTTTGAGGCAAGTGGACATAAAACTTGTGAAATCTAGTGGAGCTCTAGGGTGCAAAAACATTTGGAGGCAAGTGGAGACGAGCATGTGACGTCATCCGAAAACCTTTAACGCAATTCCCCTCTTTGGGCTTTTGATATGCCACATGTCCATGTTGTAAAAAGTTTTTTGATTTTGCATATTTTGGGGGCGGGGCTGCGGCACAACCAAAAGGCCAGTCGGTACACCAATTTAAAATTTTGTTCAGAGTATCACCCTAAAGGAGCTGGCCGAGTTTGGTGTAGATAGTTCGAAAGCTTGCTGAGTTATAAGCCTCCAAAGTTTATAATGGGAGTCTATGGAGAAAAAAGGCCACTTTGAGACCCGTTACCTGAAGTATCGGTACTCGGATCGCTTAGAAAAGTAACAACAACAAACTTCAGACCAGCGTATACAACATATCCGAATTTGGTGCATGTGGCTCAAAAGCCCTAGGAGGAGTTACTCTTGATAAATTTTTGTCCAAGCTTAAATAGGAAAACAGAATGTTGGCTTTAAGGTTGATATTTTAATTCAACACTATTGGAATGTAACCAGATACAGAGTGGAAATCTTTGCTCTGAAATATATTACAAACTGTATTTTCACTGTTCCGTGGGAAGTGATTATCCACCACTGTGCAGTTACAGAACAAACTTCCTAGCTCAGTTAGGCTGGCGTTAATTATCAAATAATGTTCAACATAAACATAAATGATAACAGTCAGGTTTCACCGTTAGCACAAAAAACACCTTTTTTTCTTACACACCACTAGTCAGCACTCCAATAAGCAAGTTTCAAAAATGTAATAAATAATTACAAAATAATTAATGTCTTCATTATGAATGAATCAATCATTCAATCAATTAATCAATCAGTTAGTTAGTTAATTAGTTCATTATGTACATATTGTTTTAATTAAATATTATTCCTAATAAATCTAGATTTATTTGATAAATTCTTAGAAAAATACAAATCCTAAATCTTTTCATAGCTACATTCTTATTAAATTCAATTAATAAACTCTGGTAATACCTGTTTTGTAACAGTTTAAAGAGATTAGAGTAGAGAATGGTTCTTTTAAAAGAATCGGGTGATTTTAATTGCAGCAACCTGCATCACTTCCACACCAAGACCTTTTAATAGGTACTGAATTCACTGAAATTTGCAATCAAATAGCATGGCATCCGGAGTGCTATGTACTGTATCATCTAATAATAACATATATTACACCATAATCACTCTCTCTGCATTTCAACTGGCAGAATGCTGCCTGTGTAGTCAGAATTGTAGGGCAGAATTTGCATGAGATACTATCTGGCACTTTTGCAAGGGCAGAACAAGAACAACTGCCTTCGATTGTTCCTCATTTTAACCAAATTTGTAAGGAACTTTTTATTTCACAATCAGTGAACACAGAGCTATGTTCGACCATATAGTTCTATAAATGTTTGAATTTTTAAACAAGATAATTAGGTGTATATATCTAAAATATGCAAGATACAATGTAATAGATAATTTTATATTTAACTTTTATTTAAAAAACGTTGTTAGGTATTATATCACGACCGCATAGAAGTGACTGATCGCAGATATATAAAAACATATAGTTTTCTATCCTCATAAATAAATTAAATACCAAACTTCTTTCATGTAGCTAACATTCCAGTCCCTCATAACTACAAGCTAACATTAAATAAAAATTGCCCTAAGACTAATTCTGCTCATCATTATACAAAACTGATGGGAAAATAAATCTTTTCTTGGAGGGCTTAAAAAAGGTATACTATATTTTAAATGTAGACCAAGACTAAAACAGTTGCTTTCTGCCATAATATCACAACATGCCTAAATATTACACTATAAGCATTAAAAGATCTTTATGTATTTTTCTTAATGTATTTTTCAGCCCTAGTGTATATTCTGTTAATAATTAAAAATTGCTCTGAGCATTTCTAATTTCTATTTAGAAAAATAGATGTGAAAAAGCGGTAGGCAGTTAGGTTTTATAATGATTTTACATGTTATAGGGCTATTGTATCATGATCAAAGACCATTCCGGCTGTAATGATTATTATACAAGTCAGGAAAATAAAATGTGGTAACCACTTATACTCAAATACTAATTTAAAAAAAAGAAAAATCTTATTTTATACAGAGGGTAAAAGGACAACACAGGCTTGGGAGTTTACAGGTGATTGTTTTCTCACCTCAAAAAATACAACTCAAAAACAGCAAACAACAAACAACAAACCACAAACAACAAACCAGGGCCACTCCTTTTCCTGTCCAATCTCCATTAGATAAAAATTCTCCCTGTGGATTTGGAGACATGCTCACACACCTCTTTTAAGTGTGTGAGTCATTATGAGAACAGATGTTTACATCTTAGCCTACATTCTTGCATTTTTGGCACTCTGATTCCTCTCTCCAGCTCCCTTACACCACTCCTCGCACTCTTGCTGTTTTCTTCCTTTCGCCCCTTCCTGTGACAAAATACCGGAAATGCAACAAATCCTGGAACAATACCCGTACAATAATCGTATGTAAGCTGGCCAATTTTTATATATATATATATATATATATATATATATATATATATATATATATATATATATATACATATGTACGTAAACTGAATTCTCTTGGTCAAGCACAACTGCAATGAAAACTTTTTTGTTCCTTCACCTGCCTGATATGTACCCCTTCCCTCTCCCCTTCCATTCTCTCACTCCCTCTGGGACAGGAAGTTCCCTCCCCCTAACAGGAAGACTTGTGTGAGTGTAGCTAGAATGATAGGATACAGGGAACTGAAGCAGTCGTTCTAAGTATACATGCATGCACACACATACACGCACACACAAAGCTGCAAAATTAATTGTGTGTTACACTGAGTTACTTAATTAATTTAATACTAATTAGACTTATAAGTCTATAATAACTACAAAAGAGCCACATTGTAAGACATTCTATTGGTTATGCATTTTCATTTGAAGCATTTCTCACAAACACCACATCAGATATGTGTGAAAAAGAAACAACTGCAGCACAAGCACATACTTGTGCTTACAGTACTAGTTGAACATGAACCAACAACAAGTGTCAAATGTGAACTGACAGTGTGTTTGTTCAGCAGAAACGTGCCACAAAACTTCCCTTTCCTACAAGAATTTGTAGATTTTAGCTTATGAATTAGCAAAGCAGTGTGCTGAAAAGCACAAAATATTTGTGTCGATTGATTTAATAAGTTAATTAATATGTTGAAACCTTTTTCAGTATTCTTATATTTAAAACAATAAAACATCCCTGTTTTCTCACCCTACTTTCAAATACTGCTGAAGCTCACTGAATGAAACCTTAAAATGCAAGTTAGGTTAAAAGCCAATGGCAGATTCTGAAAGAAAATGTTCAGGTTTGTACTGTACAGAAAGTGAATGAAAACCCTAACTTTTCACCCATTGAAATTTCAATTCCACGCTCACAATAAGAAGGAGAATAGCTTATTGTGATGTTATATTCATCTAGGAGATTTTTTGTGTATATTGCATACAGTAGGTTAGTTCAGGCTTGCATGTGTTTGGAAATTTCCCCATTTCAGGGAAGAGACATAAGGCCAGGTCCATTTCCTCCCATTGCACCAGGGGGCTATATGCAGGAAGTGACCTCGTAAAAGAACAGGAAATGATGAACCTGGCCTAATCTGGTTCAAGTGAAATTCCATTCTGTTTTTCACCAAAAGTGATTAACTTCATCCACTGTTTCACTATTCTGTTTCACCTACAAGCAGATACAGTTTCCCAATAGTTTCCTCAATGCTGTACATGGGTGTGCGTTAACATACAAGTGGACAGTGAACAGCTTGTATAAGTAGACGGATGATGGGATGCACGAACACATTGCTTTAAAAGACAGTTTGCAAAGTGCATTGGAAGTGCTGTATGAAAAATCGTGCAAATTAATTCAGTTTTGCCATTTCAAGCAATAGGCATCCGGATATAAACCTATAGAAGACAGGCTTGTGCCTGTCAGACATGATTCTGTGCCACCAGACATGATATCAAAAACGAAACTTGGGGGCAAGGGTCATCCACATCCGGAGCGAAAGCAAGCTGGCACCGTTACATTTCTGTTAGGCACGCACAAGGGCGCACTGAGAGGTCCAGTCACACCCAGCTACTATATCAGAGGTACAGTGAAGCCGAGGAGCTCCATCTAAACTTGTAAGAAGAGTAAAGCATTCAACTTTCCCTTCAACTACATGTTTAACAATTGTACGCTTTCTCACGAGAAAGAAAATCAAACAACAGCAAAACAATATCCGCAACACAACAGGGAAGTGATACAGAAGAATCTCATTAACTTGTTTTCCGGCGCACAACAGATCCGATGTCAGAGTTAAAAACTGACTTAACTTCTGACTCAATCCCAAATATCTACCTACAGTTTATAGGTGCAACAGGCAGCAATTACAACAGTGTAATGATGTACTGTATATGTCACGGTGCATCTGCGCTTAACTACAAGGGTCTGGGACGCGCGCGCATCCGCTGAATCAAGATTTTCTTCATTCACTTTCATTACACGATAAAAATAAAAAACACTCACCTGAACGAGCTTCCTGACCCCGAAGCACAGAAGCGGTGTGAATTCACTATTCCGCTTTTGACTTAAGTCAGCCGGCTCTGACCACAGACGCGCTCACGCTCTGTCCGGAAGGGCTGAAGTCTGCGCGCTACAGTCCAGCGCGTGCAGGGGGAGGAATTCTCATCATTCTCCACCCCTTATAAAACAAACACATATACATGCAAACACACACGCATCGTTCATACACGATCAGTACACCTCACATCTAACCAGTCCGTGGATGATTTGGCGCATGAACATGCATAAAAACCGTACAGTCTCGTAAGTTAGTATGAAAAATAGCTATGGAGTTTGATTTAAAAAAAAAAAAAAAAGTCAATATTAATAATTAAAGTCTTTAAAAACTTATGCAAAGTGTATACTTCTCATGCACATATGTATATACCCAATAATATCCCTGTCTATATAGAATTTACTGTTCTTGCTTATCACATCCTGCATTGAATTTCTCAATAACCTGAATTTATTAATCTATTTATCTATTTATTTTCTCCAAATGAATCTCAGAAACAACACATTTACACAAGTATTCAGAGCTTTTGCTGAAGCACCTTGATAGCAACATGAGCCATTCAGTGAACCCTACCTACATGTGGATGGACTTCACTCCCATCAAGATCCACTTTATAAAACAAGGCCTATGATTTTTTTCCACACTAAACGGACCCGTCTTTCCAATTTACAGTATATTTAAATAAGATAAGATAAGATAAGATATTCATTTATTCGTCCTACAATTGGGAAATTTCTCTTTTACAGCAGCAAAAAATATATAAAAAGAATAAAGAATAAAGACAATATAATATACAGTATATACAAAAACAAAAATGTATAAAAAGAGTAGTGGTTACACTGAAGACATATTACACATAGGTAATATTCCACATTTTTCAACATTTCTGTTATTGCACATATTTAAAATGCTTTGTTAATCGTTTATTATTGCAGTGAAACAGTAATAACAGTGTGTATTATGGTGACTGGTTCACTGGGAGCAGCTTTGATTGTACAGTCTAATAGCAGCAGGAAAAAAGACCGTCTGTATCGCTTAGGATGTAACAGTCTGTCACTGAAGGAGCTGCTCAGAGCTGAAAAAGTTTCATACAGGGGGTGTTTCATACAAAATGTACTGTATATACCCAATAATATCCCTGTCTATATATAATGTACTGGTCTTGCTTATCACACCCTGCATTGACTTTCTCAGTAACCTGAAGAAGAGTTGCTTTCTCTTTTCACACTAATGCATGAACATCACATTCAACAAATGTGTGTTGTTCAACAAAAGTTTATTTCCTATTTGTTTATATATTTCACATCGATCTAAATGCAGGTGTCTGTTTAGTAACTGTTGTTGAAATTATTTGAGCCATTGAGGAACAGCAGTTAACCTGCTCATTCATGCAGTTACCCACACGTGTTGCAGCACAATACACAAGAGTATGCTGCAGATACAAAAAATATATAGCAAAAAAAAAAGGGGGGGGGGGCTAGTTGCTTTGGCATGGTTGTTGATGCCAGAAAAGGAGAAAATTCAACAGCAAGTTAAATATACAATAATGGGTCAATCCTACCTGTTTGTTAACAATAAGAAACCTACAACCATAAACTACTTCACAAAATATACTTAAAAGCTTTAAGCACTGCAAATTGTTTGAGTATTTCAGACATTTCTGATCAGTCTAGAGGTTACACAAAATGATGAAAAAGTACCAAGGAAGTGTTAGATCTTTGGTTGGAAACACGTTGTTAATGACAGAAAAATAAAATGGCCTGATGGTTTGAGCTGATATGAAGGCTACAATAATCACTTACATAAACACACTATACAACATGGGTCCAGGAAAGTATAGACGGATCTGCAACAGGCCAGTGCCTACATTACCCAAGTTTGCCCAATGCAGGTTTCCTGTGGGTAGCCTTTATACTGAGGCATGCCCATCTAATGCAATGCAGGACCACTTAATTGTCTGTATCAGCATTGTTTGATGCCCATATCCATATACCAATATATCTGGATGAAAATTGGACATTTTTTGTGCATTGCCAAATCCAGTTTGAATTCTGCTCTAGCGAATATGCAGCTAAATGCCATGTGTTTAACAAAACAACTGGCAATAACAGAACATGCTGTGTTGCAGACAGACATTAGTGTATCTTCGTCACACGTGATTTTATTGCAGTGTTTTTGCTGTTCTTGCCCTCTAGTGGTCGCTCACCCTCACTGCATTACACAAGTAAGTAAAAGTACACAAAATTAAAAAGCAGTAGTGTTTGAAAATAGTGAATAAAATTAGTATGGAATATACTTTTTTTTTTTACTTTCAGCTCTGCTAATCACATTCAAATCATGAACAGTAAAAAAATATTTTATTGAACATAAACATACAATCAATTTCAAAATGTGCTTTTTTTGTTACCCACAATCAGGCTAGCTGGAGTCCAGCAGGCAAGTACCATTAAAGAGAGACAGGCAGCATGGAGATCATTTGCTAAGTGTCTCAAAGACACATGCAAACCAAGGATGGAGAGAATACTGCACTAGAAAAGTTACACATATTCACAGTTTGATAAGAGAGGTCACTGGTAAAAGATGTACACAACAGCTCTGCATCCAACCCCATCTGTGATCAAGCAACAGCAGAACGACCACCAAAGAATAAAACTGAAGAAAAGTTTGTAATGTGTGCAAGTAAAAGAGACTACATCTGAGCTTGTAGTAGTGCCTAATATTTTCTAAAGCCACACCGTGTTCTTATGAATTGTTTTGAGATTAAACAGAGTATTGCACTTTTTGTACATTATATTATTGCTGATAAGAAAGTTTACAATAATGCTTGTATGCTAGGTCATGTAGCGGGTGATGGCTCTGAGTGCATAAAGCAAAGCGGCCTGCAGTCTTGCCTCCATCAGCAGAAGGTTCACGTGAACCTAGAGAGAGAGAGAGACAAAGAGAAACACTTCAGAAATTCAGTCCACTTAAGGTTGACTTCCTTTGATTACTCAATTTTGTGCAAATAAATTTTAATAAGCTACAGGGCAGAAAGAACTGCTGCCTGATCATGTTTTGAAAGATCCATTACAAGCAGTGGAATTTAATAACCTTTAGAAGTTTTAAATATGAAATAAATTGATTCATTAACTGTGACAGTATATTTTAAATATCTTGAAAAATGTCTAGAAATTTTTTTTATAAAAAGCCAGTGCATAAAATGAACATCAAAAATAACTTGTACATCATTAAGTAATTGTGGGAATGAGAGTATTCAAGGGATAGTTTAACCTAAAATTAATTTAGCTGTTTTCTGATTAGCCAATTTTGGTATCTATCATTTAGTGCAGCACTTATTTTTGCTGTTTTAGTCATACACACAATGCACCTATTAAAACATGAAGTGCGGAGAAAACAACAGACACCCTCCCAGTTGTGTACCTTTTCTGACTGGCGGAACTGTCTCCAGAAATTGTTGTACATTCTAAATGTCGTCTTCTCCGGATGACAGGCAACAGTCTTGATATACACCTTCATATTACGTTCCAATAGCTGGTTGACCTCACCGTAATCATAATCATCATACCTGCATGCATGTACCAAAAACACACAATAAATATCCATTCAGTAGATATTTTGATAAAACTTACTTTCAATTAAACCTTTTTTATAAACTGAGAACATCTCGAGTTTTGGTTGCTGAGGTGTTGTGTGATCTTTCATATTTGACTGACCTGATGCCAAAGATGCAGTGTATATAGTTCCAGACAGCTTTCCGGAGGGTGGATGTGTCTACATCTGTGTGCATGGCCATGGTGTGATATGTCAGCGTGCACACTACCTGGAATTTCTCTTCCAGCAACTGAGCCATCTCTCCATACAGCCTGTTCATGAGAGAGAAGCCATGATCCTCCCATGAGTAGTCCTGCACAACAACACACAAATTAACATGGGTTCTGTTAGAGGTAGCACTAAACACAGGTTAAATTTGACAAAAAGACAAAAAAAAAAAAAAAAAAAAAAAAACATCAGCATTGCACAGTTGAGAGAGACAGAAGACAGACAGCGAGACTTTTATGAATTTTTGCAATCCTAAAATCGTTCATACTTTTGTAAAAATTAAAATCGATAAAAAAATCTTAATTTAATCAGTTTATTCAAAACCTTTTTTTGGCATCGAAGTCATTGTTTTGTGCAATTTTGTTTTTCTGGCTTAGGTATATTGCCATTTTTGACTGACCAAAGATAAAATTAAATCAGCTGGCACCTGAACCGTTTTTTTCAGACAGATTTAAAATTAAGAATAAAACACTGAAATGTAAAATCAACATTAAAAGACCTCAAAAAAACTCAACCAATGACTGTAATCTGGAGCAGTAAATAAAAGCATGAAAAACAGTTTCTCTCTGTGAACAGAATGGACAATCATGTGTAACTTCAGGGTTTAAAATGGAGATAAGAGCTCAGAGAGATAATGCTGTGTAAAATCCTCCATTGGAGGTCAGCAGCTTTTATTGGTTAAGAATGGTTTGTACAGTATCATTTGTATTATCAAGTACACTTCTCCATGAGGTTTCTACCCTCCCACTCAGTTTTTTCTTATTTAAAACCTTAACACAGGCGCTCTAGAGCAGCTAAACTGTCCCAAAGTCCATCTCCCCCTCACCCCAGCACTCCAGGTGGGGACCTTCACACCCGTCAAGGTCAGGAGCGATGTTCAGCTGGGGAATGTGATCTCCTGTAGCCTCCAAACGCTGCAGTTCCACTATTTCTATCCCCAGAGCTTTCAGAGATCTAACAATGTCTCCTGAGATGTTGAGTGTGTACTGTCGACAAAATTCTTTAATCGGTGTCTTAGTCACATCCTACCACTGCTGTAGAGAGCTAAAAGCGTTAAAAAAAGTGTTAAAATGCCAGTAGGCACTCCTTTACTTATAGTACACAGTCTGAAATGCCTACTGGAACAACAAAACACTTCGTAAATAAGAGTCAGTTGATGCTTAAAACCATAAAATGATCTAATCTAGCCAGGGAGTGTGTTCTCAAAGGCATGGGCCCCCATGTACTCCATGAGCCTACATAATCTCATTTAAGGGACGCTGCATGAGGTTCTGTGTGGTTCCGAGCTAAAATATCTGCTGTACAGTTAAAATCACCAGCCAAAATTAAAATGTCAGTAGTGTTGCAGCTACCAATCACCTTTCTAAGCTTATCTACAAAAAACATCCTCTCCACTGCATTGGTGGGAGCGTACACACAGATAAAATCTAAACCTCATTCTCAAAAAAGGTTTTCAAGTAAATAGCAAGGCAACCCCACCACTGAGTGTTGTGTTGTGACTTAAAATCACCAACCATCCCACTCCTTCACACAATCAGCAGCCTTGCTAATATCACTGTGGGTTTCCTGAAGCATGACAACATCTATGCTCTTCTGTTTTAACAGTTCATTTAGCTTAACTCGCTTGTTATGCTCCCTCGTTCTATTAATATTCAGACTCGCAACATGGATATGGACATGGATGAGAAAAGTAAAATTGAAAAAAAAAAAACAAAAAACAAAATAGAGGGTTAGAAACTATCCAGTATAAAAAACACCACACATTCTACTAGTCATCATCAAAGTTTTCTCTATTGACTTTAGTATTCAGTTTCTTCAAACAAAAGATTTCCACATCAATAAAAGCTCCTTCCGTTCTAAAATGTTTGACATCATGTAGAAACTTATTTTATTATCTTATGATTATATGATCAGGGGAAAACTCGTCTATTGCCACATTCTTCTGCCATTTAGTGTTCATTAAAACATCTTTAACCTTCTCAGCGGTGTAAACAACATTAAAATGTTCCACCTTGGACTCAAATGTCTGACACAGTCATCACTATCCGATTCTCTTTGCTCTTTTTTGCCGGATTCTTTCCTTACCCCTTACCTTGCTTTTTCCTTTTCGCTGGTACTTTAAACGTGGGCTCATCCACCAACCCCAAATCTCCCCCATCCCCCTGCACTGGTGTAGTGGCCGGTGTTTCCAGGCGGGTGCTCTGCACCTCTGTGCCTGCCTCTGCCAGCGGAGGCAGCTTCAGCACTGCGCCAGAAGCCACTGGGCTTTTCTCAGCTGAGTACGGCCTTTCTTGGTCCAGTTAAGCCAGACACTGCTTCTCCAGGTCTGGTTCAGCCGAGCATGGCTTTACCGTGGCCAGTTCAGCTGAGAGGGGCTTCTCCTGTGTTGATTCAGCTCCAGTGGGCGTCTGGGCTGCAGGCTGGGCTTGGAGCTCACTCTCCATTGCTTCTGGTGCAGCAGCAGCTCCGGGGCCATCAGCAGCCTGCCTAACTGTAGCCGCAGGAGGAACGACCCCAGCAGGCTCAGCTGCATCCTGCCACAGTCGCTTAGAAAAACTCTGCCTCTCAGGACAGGCCCGAACAAGATGCCCAGTTTTACCACATTTAAAAAGTTTTATATCAGCATCAGAAGAAACAAATTATATACAAGTAATCAAACCCATCGAAATATAATTTGAAAACAGCATTTAATTCAACAAATTCCTTAAGAATCGTAAACAACTCTTTTAAAAGACACCAGGTGTTTGACCAGTAGAGACTTACAAACAAGGGGGATTTTCTTAATGAGAGAGACCATTCAACCGTACCGAGTCAACTCTTTACCAATTACTTCATCTGTTATAAAAGGAGAAACATTAGACAGAATCACCTTTTATGGAACTGAGGGCAGAAACAAATTTAAGCTCGTTCTTAAGCACGATGCCTTTCTGAGTCAGCTTTCTAACTTTTTCAACGTCAAACGTTTTAAGAGACAATATTCTCGTGCCCCACTACATTACCGACCACTGACTCACACCACTCGCCACACACACCACCCTCACACTGTGCCGGGGAGTCAAACTTTTACACAACTTGATGTTCGGATCTGCCATCTCATGCTTCTCCGACTTTCTGCTTACACAGACTCACACAAATAATTACGATATATCAGAGATGTTTAAACGGAAACAGTTGCACTTAGTGGCAAAAAAATGGCAAGACGCCAACCACTGTCATGTGCTTCACAATCCACTCTCACTCTTCCGCCATGCATGCGCAGAGAGAGAGAGAGAGTAACAGAGAGAGACTATTTTTACTTAATGAACTTAAGCTTGTTTTATTTGATAATTGGATCTTTTTAAATGGTATAAGACAGTAATATACATTATTATATTATAAACAAATAAGAGCATACATTTTTGCATATTAATTCATTCTTTAGAAAAGACAGAACATGAACACAAAACATATACCTCTCATCATGCCCTACATACAGCCCAGTTGTGTGTGTGTCTGTGTGTACTGTACCTGAGCTCTCATGGTGGGTGGTGCCTGCTCTCCTCTTGGACTGAAGTCCTGATAAATGAAATCTGGATCCCAGACAAATCGTGAGACAGAATCCGGGAGGACAGTGCGGCCGACTGTGACGAATAAAAAAGAGAAAAGAACAAAGTAATGTATTTTAGAAGTTAATTTTACAACCTAAAAATAAAAAAAATTACATAATTTACTAACACGAATTTAAACTTTTATAATATTTCGATATTCCACGGCAAAAACAATCTACATTGAGGATGTACTGTTACACAAAATACAAAATAATTTAAACATTTTTCATAAAACGTTTGGCTAAATGACTTATGTCATAGAAAAACATGCTTTATTGATGTATACTCAATCTCAAATTGATTCCCTTAATTTCTACAAAGTTGTAATGGAGTCAGACAAAATTTTCAGCTAAATCTCAGTGTTTCAATAGACAAATAGTTCACTATGTAGCCTTATATATATATATATATATATACATATACATATACATATACACACACACACACACACACACACACACACACACACACACACACACACACACACACACACACACACACACACACACACACACACACACACACACACACACACACACACACACACACACACACACACACACACACACACACACACACACACACACACTTCAATTTCAACATCTGTATAATGTAGAAAATCATGCAGATACTATATACTAATGAATTTAAATTCTAAATATATTTCAATGAAAACATGCAGGATGTATAGTAAACCACCTTCAGCTAGTTCCAGTAAACTTTCGGTCCTCTCTCTCTCAAAGCGAGTAACCATCTCCTCCTGAGTGAACTCCTCTTCTTGCTGCTGAACCATCATCATCTTCTCCATCAACAGCTGCACTTCATTCAGTGCCTGAGTCCACTGTGTGAGCAGCATACACATACACAGACAAGCATGGGAGTGATTTTCATATTTAAATTAGTTGAAATTTTCAGCATATTCTGGAATTTAAAAAAGAAAAAAAACAGACACCTCCTGCTGATGTGTGCAGCCATCTTGGGAGCTGAGACTGGACTTGTTTGAGGCAGGGGAGGGTTTAGGGGACGTCTGTTCAGCTGTACAGTCTGGCTCTGGGTGAATGCCACAGCCCCATATAAAGGAGGCCAGAGAGTGGGCATGGCATATGAGGACCACAGCTTGAATCAGCTCGGCTAATGACCAGCGAGGCTCTGCACCTGGACACACAAGCTCCTGTGGATGTAAAGAGTGGACACACTGCTGTGAGAAACTTGAAGTGAAAAGAACTCTGCTATCTGCCTGTAGTTGTAAAGTATAATAATAATTGAAACAAAACACTTGTTTCAAATGTTTAGCTAGATTGAAATCAGCCTGCTGTCTATTCCCACATTAGATACTGCACACAATGTTGCTAGGCTTAAAAAGAAGGAAGCTCCAAAAATAAATAAATAAATCAAGCATCATCAATGGAGTTATTGTGGAAAAACAATATAAATCACAATGCACTTAATTACAGATCATATCCTGCCACTGTGGATACATAAATTGATGCCTGCAATATCCTTAACGGTGATGTAATCTGGGTGGGTTTCTAACATGAGTTAATAATTCATTAGGATATTTCTGTAAACTTATATTTTTTAATCAGTTTCTTATCAGTTATAATTCTATTATAAAACTGTATTCTAATTGTCTGTTTATGGTGATCCACATAAAGGGACAATACAAAAGGCTCATTTAATTATTTCATTCTCAATATGGGTGTGATGGTCCATAAAAAATTGCCCATAGAGTATATTATACACAGATAAGCCATTACATTATGACCACCTAACTTAATAGACTGTGGGACTTTATTTAGCTTGCAAAATAGTGGCCACACAGAAAGGCACGGATTTAAATGAGGTGGCGATAGGTCTCCTGGGGTATCTGGCACCATGATGTCAACAGTAGCTCCTCCAGTTCTTGTACTTAATAAAGGGTAGTGGTGATGAAGCGCAAACCCACTTTTCCAAGTAGAACCACAAATGTTCAATTGGATTCATGTCAGGTGAATTTGGAGGCCAAAACATTAGCAGAAATTCACCGTCATATTCCGCCACTCATTGACGATGGCCATCACCAGCAGGGAAAATGGGGCCTAAAGTGTCCCAAGAAACATTGCCAACAGAACACCACCACCACCGCTGGACTCAGCCGGGTCGTCAGCTACGCAGGCGGCTGCGAGGAACTGTGTGCTGTGACACACTGCCTTGGTCACCACTGTTATAGCTGCTGGTGATTTGTCATACTGATGGTTTATAGTTTGACCATTTGTGCACCAATTTTGATATTTACTCAATACAGAGACACATGATCAATCCACAAGGCGTATCACTGAAGCTCTGAGGCGCAGTGACATCACAATTTGTGCTTTAGCAAACTCTGATAAATCAGTAGCTTTTCCCATCCTGACACCAAACACTCTACTGACCGAAAGCCGGTCCTCAAGTGTTATATATACACTGCACTATGAACTGCGCCTGCTTCACCGTTCATTTGTCAGGTGCGCTCAGGCTGGTGGTGGTCATAATGCAATGGCTCATCTGTGTAGTACAACGTGTTATAGTATGTCAGTAATATACTTGCAACATAATCTTAAAGGCAGAGCTTAGAGCACTTAAATAAAGAGCAGGAAGATATCTGTAGTTAAAGTTTGTCTTCCATCCTCTTATTGGCACAGGTTCAACTGTTTTAAATGTCAGAATTCAAATACTGACATTAGTATTCTGCCATTTGTTACGCTCTACAACAAAGAAGTAAAACAGAAGCCACACCCAACAACGTCTTGATACGGTCAACAACACTATTACTAATATGAGAATGTTAGGTGTGTGCATTAGGAAGTCAATTACATTGTGCAAAAATATCTGAACTGACATTAATATAAACACTCATTAACACTGATCACATTAAGTTCTATAAACCAATTTGATTCTCTGTGGAATATACAATATTATAGCACATAGAATGCATCTGTGTATACTGTGTGTATTGTATACAAAACATGAGTACTGAAATAGCCTTTGATTGAATGCTTCAACGTTCATGTACTGTTTGTATGTGTGTTGATATGGAACTCAGAACAATTTGGCATCCAGTAACATCAGGTTTTTCATGTTTTACTCATCCCCTTGACATATGGAGATTACATGTATGTTAATTTCAGTCTATTACCTGTATGTGTGCCTGTGTGATGAGCCACGGCCGATGTGCTAGAAGTTTGTTGAGCGTCTGGAGGCGCTGGACTTTAGGCGGAGCACAGTGAATACCTCTGAGCCACGACTCATCACCACCGGCTAGTAAAAATGCAGACCTATGCAGCTGCACCAGGTAGGAACACTGATGGCGAGCAGCTGCCTGCAGAAAACAAGTGACCACAATGTGAAAGTGTAATAAAACATTTCCCAGTTCAAACACATATCAATTAAGAAAACATCAAACGTAGCATCTTTTCTTACCAATATGATAATATAGTGTCTCCATGATAGTGGCAATGGCCCATCTGGCTGCAGCAAAGCATTCTGAGTGCGCAAGAAGCAGTTGAGGTAGGCAGGATGCATCCCCATTACTGAAGTGACGTGATTGGCATGACTGTCTGATGACAGAGAGTCTGTCAGCGCCTCCTGCCCTGCTGCCTCTTTCAGAATCTAACAAAGAAAATCAACACATGGTTGTACTATAAGCAGGTTTACAGCTTTTCATTTCTACCAATAATAAGCAAAATATCATTCAACCATTTCAGATGGTCCATTTAATAAACTGTCACTGCATTTGCCAGACTGCTTTGTAATTCAAAATTCAAACAAATTCAACCCCTCCCTTCAGCAATAGCACAAAAGATACATGCCTAAACATCACCGAGTACATGAGAAGACCTGAATGTGCAATAGGGCAAGATTTCAGAATAAACAAGCAACATGGTTGATATGCAAGTAGATGCCTCTTTAACCCTTATTAGTGGTCACTGTCTTATTAGCAACTAGCAAATAACTTCAACAGATTTTGAGAAAGATCACTGATCCACACAGTCTCTGTTAGTGGATGTTGACATGGTGTAGTATTGTCTAAAGACTATTCAAATAATATAAATACAACACACAAATAAAAAGTTCATAGTTCTTTCAGTGCCCATCAAAACAACCTTTCAAGAACCTGCTCTTGGTTTAACTAACAGATATCATGTTAAAATCTTAAAACATTACAACAGGTATGGACATTTCCCTGCAAATTTACATTTAAACCTGGCAGATTCTTTAATGCAAAGCAACCTTGAATCTCACTAAAAACTGGTACCACATAACTTTGCATGAGACACAGTTGACAAAAACATGACAAACTGTCCCAATACATATTTAATGTAGGATATGAATATTGGAGTCCTGTGCAGTATTTCTGTGTGTCAAAAGTGTTTTCTTTTTTTGTTTTGTTTATAGAAGATACACACCACTTCAGCTGGAATGAAGGCACTGGGCCCAGAGGACAATGGCTGAAGGACCTCTAACGCACCCTCCTCCTACAACAAGGAGATAAAAATAAAACAATGGGAGACCAGCAGAGGAAAAGACAGGGACAGGAGACATGGAAAAACAAACATAAACAGGGAAACAGAGAGTAATGAAATGGTCACAGGCAGACAAGTAGAGAAAGAGACAGGAACAAAGAGCCATGGCAAAAAAAAGGAAAAACAGGGACAGGAGATATTGGAAAGGAAGAGTGAGGGAGTGCACTAGTAAAAGGGAAAACGGACAGGAGACAGAGAAAGAAAGAGTGAGGGATAGTGCTAGTAAAAGGGAAAACGGACAGGAGACAGGGAAAGAAAGAGTGAGGGATAGTGCTAGTAAAAGGGAAAAGAGGGACAGGAGACAGGGAAAGAAAGAGTGAGGGATAGTGCTAGTAAAAGGGAAAAGAGGGACAGGAGACAGGGAAAGAAAGAGTGAGGGATAGTGCTAGTAAAAGGGAAAAGAGGGACAGGAGACAGGGAAAGAAAGAGTGAGGGATAGTGCTAGTAAAAGGGAAAACGGACAGGAGACAGGGAAAGAAAGAGTGAGGGATAGTGCTAGTAAAAGAGAAAACAGGGACAGGGGACAGAGAAAGAAGGAGTGAGGGATAGGGACAGGGACACAAGTAGACGGTGAAACCAGAACTGGGACACAGACAGAAAGAGAAGGCATAACGCAGTCATATTCATTTCATTCGTATTCAAAAATAAACAGGGAAACAGAGAGTAACGAAATGGTCACAGGCAGACAAGTAGAGAAAGAGACAGGAACAAATAGCCATGGCAAAAAAAAAGGAAAAACAGGGACAGGAGACAGAGAAAAACAAGGAGGAGGCAGAGGAAAGAAAAACACGGACAGGGACACAAGTAGACGGTGAAACCTGAACTGGGACACAGACAGAAAGAGAAGGCGTAACGCAGTCATATTCATTTCCATACCGGTGTCTTAACATAATAAGTATTAGTACAATAATAAACACAGTAAGTTCATACTGCGATCATCAAGTCATCTGTTCAAACACTCACCTTCATCAGACGAGAACACTCACTGAAATTACGAGATAAATAAGATGATCTGCGCGTTTCGACGTCTCCAGAAGCTCCTAACTGCAAACTGCCAGGATTATAAAACCGGAAGTGGACATAGGAGAGGGCGTGGCCAACCTGAACAGCTGTTGCATCATCACACAGAGCAGCAACGTGACGCAACCGACCTGCAACCTGCGTGTGTCACGTCATCTCGCGATACCTGAAACCTCCCCGAGATCTTCCTCCGTGAACGATTCTGTACGTGTGTGTAGTTTTATTGCATAACAAGAACAATAACAATATACATAAAGAGGATCACAGTGTGTTCAGCTATTATATATTACATTCATAATAGCATCAAAGGAAACAACAGAAAAAAAAAATAAAACAGGGGAAAAAATTATATTTTATAAATCAAATGAATAACCTTATATGTAATTTCTTTAACTTTATTGGTAAGGCAGTATTTACTAGGTAAACTCCAGACCTCTTTCCATTCAATCTGATGATACATCGAGGTCCAAAAAGGTTTGCATTTAGGCAATAATGTACTACTTTTATATAAAAGTTATTACATTTTTATCTATAATTTTCACACCATCAATACTTAATGGATCTGTATATAAGGGAATAGGCTCAGATGATATATTGCTGGATAAAAGTTGAATAAGACCACTAGGAATGGCATCAAATACTACTGCAAACTCCTTAGCAGTTACAGGGATCTTATAATGATTCAGGAATTCACAGTAATTAAAGAGCTGTCTGTTTTTCTTACATATCTGCCTCACCAAAATTGTGTAGCTTTAGTGTGTATTGGGTAACAGATTGTGCTTTGACGTCACAATGTCGCTTTTAAGGTTTAGTTTAGGTTTTGAGGGTAAACTGGATCCAATTGTCTATATGTCAATTTCTGTACAAGACATTTACTTAAACTACTAAACTCCATTTGCCTTCATCACCTGGGGCTCCTAAAGACCCTTAGTGCAGTTTCAGTCCTGCTCCATACCCTGAGTTAAAGCTTTAAATGAGTTTGGCCTATACAATGAGTCTACTGAACAGATTTGGGTACCATGGGCCTAAATACCTCCTGGGTTAAAACTAATAGGAAACAAGCTAAACCAAAGATATTTGTTCTGATCATCCTCTTTTCTCTCAGAAAAATGAATACACTGTAGATTTCTAAGAAAATAAGCCGTTATGTCTCAGCCCCTCCATCAGAGGTGAATTACTCACTAAGTATTGTGATTTATTGTTACTTTAATGTTATACGACATTCGTTTTTAACTTTTTAAATGGATGTTTTAATTGTATTTAAAAATATGACACCTAAGACTCCTGCTCGGTAACGTGTGCACCATAAACACATTTTCTTGGCATTATAATAATTCCAGTCACAGTATTGCTTAATGGGACCTTTAGCACTTACAGTACAGTAGTCTACAGATAGGATGTTTCCATAATTCTAAAACGTGTCAAGTGTAATCTCACTCAGGCATGTCCAGTGAGTCTTGTTCAAGACCCGTAAATGATCTGCCCGTAAATGGAGTATGTTTATAGCTTTAGCCCAGGTACATGAATATAATTAATATAATACAGTGACTGCTGTGTTACTGAGTGTTCTGAAAAATGAGCTGTTAACACTACCAGACAAATCTGCTACTGTGTAGTGTGAAATACCACAAAATACCAATCCCTGAAATTCAGTATAGCTCTACTGACTGATTTTAAAACCACACACTGCATAAACATGGCACTGTGTGACAGGAAAACAGTTACACCTCTGCTTTCTCTTTTTCAGGTCATCACACATAAACACACACAGGCCATCATACATAAACACACACACACACACATACACACAAAGTTGGATGCAGACACAGTAAGACAGACACAACTGATTTTTATTCAATTATAACAAGCATGTTGATTTCTAAATGCTTGTCTAGTATGTTTGTATGTATGCTTAGGTTTAAGTGAGGGGTGTTGTGTGTGTACAAGTGTAATATATCTCCTGTTGTTTTGTTGTTTTTTTTGCTTGTTTGTTTTTTCAGAAAGGAAACAAGCATCCATATATGCATTTCAAGTCAAACTTTATATTAAATTAATATTTTATACATATATATATATATATATACCATATAAAATCCAGTATATCTTTCTTTTTGGGCATAATTTGAAATGAAAGAAGAACATTCCCTGACATATAGAAGAATGAGTGACAGATAAAATAACAAAAATAGAGCTTGTGTTAAAAGAGTGAATCTGCTAAGAGACGGTAGGGGCCTTTAAACTGCAAAGTATATTTCATTACAGGGATGAGCTGATGGTACAAGAGCACTTGTTGATGTGCATTTTCTATAATAATTTTTAAGGATAATATAATGCGTCCATCAGTATCTGTATTTAACATGCACACATCTCTTCACTGTAGTGAAGAATCATGTATAAATAAAAACACCATGATGATCAGTGCTTCAGCCCTGGGAAATTTAGTGATTTAAAGCAGATGTAGTGAGAAAACCGAAGCAAAAGGCAGGAACAGAAGTCAGATTTCACAAGAGGTGTCTCAGAAGTAGTGAGTGAAAATGAGAGTGAGATGAGGCTTTGACAGGGAGTAGAGTGTGCATCTCTCACACAATTTTTTTCTCCAGAGCAGCAATCCTCTTTGTTATTGCCTCTAGTGATTAATTTGTCAAGGAAAGCCACAAAATTTACTTGGCTTAATGTTTTCCATCAAATTCCATTAAATTTTTATTACTATAAATACACCCTTTATTCATCACCAGAACCCATTAATGTCTTATTTTATAGCCCTGATCCTATCGGAATTAATCAGTTAAGCCATTAGTAATAACCCATAACTTTAAAATACAATCGCAAACTACCAGAAACACATGAAAATTCTTTAGAAACCACTAGGAACTAGACACTAGACACTTTAGAAACCATCTATACTTTTTTCACTTACTTAATTAGATGCATTTTCTCACACAGATGTGAGATGTGTTTACCCATTTAGACCTGTAATTGTTTGACAAATACATAGAGAAAAGGATATATTTCTTTGATAATGCCTGGAGAGCATCGTCCACTTTTTTCTGGAACTTCATAAGAGACTGACATTCACAGGGATCCTCATCTGTAAGCGCAGGAACAGTCAAATTAACAAGCATATGTTTTTAAAAACAAATGTGTTGTAATGCTATTTCCTACTGTAGTGGTTTTACCTGGACAAGTGGTAATTTGCAATTTTTTTCCAATCTCATTTATGGCTTTAAAGTCAGCAGAATAGAAATAATTTGCAGGAGCAGAGGCGATTTCCTTCAACTCCTCCTCAACTGCACTTCCGACTCCTACAGCAAGGACCCTGATGCCTAAAATATAAACCAAAACAAATAATCAATTGTTCACTGAGTGCTAGATACACTGAACAATTTTGAGTGTCCTGTATCGTTACCCTTGTCCTTAGTCTTCTGTGCCGCATCTCCAATGAAGTCTTGTGACCTGCCATCAGTGAAGACAATGGCCACTTTGGCAGCTAAAGGCCTGGCACCCTGTTCAACGCTGAAACCTTTTTCCACCACATAAGTGAGAGCCAGGCCAGTCATGGTTCCTCGCTCCATGTAGGGCATCTTCCTCACAGCCTCTTTGATGTCTTTCTTGTTGTTATACTTTCCTAGAGGAAACTCCGTCTTGACAGTGCTAGAGTACTGCACAAGACCGACATGGGTATTTCTTTCTGTCACATCCAGCTTGTCAACAATCAGGTTGATCCACTTCTTCACCAGCTCAAAGTTCTCTGGCCTTACACTTTTTGATCCATCGATCAGGAAGACCACATCTGTGGCAGCATCAATGCAATCTGAGATAGCAAGAAGATGGAGTAATTTGTGATTGGATGCTTAGGCAGTTATGGATTTGGGAGGTCTTCTACTGCCTTCTGGTTTGTTTGCAGGTATAACATAGGCATTTACCCAGAACACACAGATACTCACCACTGCAGGAACGGCCATCTTCCTTGAGTGTGTAGCCCTCCCGGCAGGCACACTTGAACGATCCAGGTATGCTGACACAAATGTGCTCACAGTCATGATCACCTGTTGCGCACAAGTCAGACACTGTGCCGCCATAGGTGTCACGAACACACGCACACAGCATGGTAGGTGGGGACAGTTAGATAGGAGAGAATAATACTACGTTAAAAGAGTAAGAGTAAGTGGTTGGTCACATTTAATGATTTGCTGTGATATATATACAGAAAACAGCAAATCCTTAAAACAGACTGGACCATATCAGAGGATCATACACCTGAGAGAAACTAGGCACCTGAAGCACCTTTTAGGATGGTAATAATGTAATGTCAGGTGCGTGTTCCTCTGACAAAAGTTTTCTATTGCACTGGTTCTCAACTTTTCCTTAATTTCTGTTTCTTTAGCAGGTCTTTTTAACCTTGTGTATTTCTAGTTAGTTCTGTCAGATGTTGAGAACCACTGCACTAAAAGAGCTACGTTAATAACATTGATCACATGTGCCTTACTCGTCCCATCTTGGGGTTGAAAAAGAGCACTAAAAGACAGCATGCTCCCAGATACCCCATGCCTTCTACAGACTATGTAGGGCTATAAATTTACTTTTGACCCTGATGATGAATGATGATGATGATCCATCTTGAGGAGTCCATCTTTCCATCCCTCCAACAACATCTACCATTTTTTTTGTCACATACTCACCACAAAAGGCTTCCTTAAACTTCTGGGTGAGCTTTTCGATTAAGCCATAGCTCTCCACATAATCTGTGTGCTCATCCAGAGGCTCACTGGCTATCTGCTTCAGTGTGTTCGTGTCCACTCGGCCCACACCAATGGCATATATCTCAATGCCTGACTCCCGTGCCTTTGCAGCAATGTCTTGCACATTGTCCTGTGGCCGCCCGTCTGTCACAATGATTGCTACCTGTGCTCACATGAAAAATGAGTTGGTTATAAATATATCAATGAATCTGCTGATATCAGAAAATTATAAGCATAGGCAGTGTTAATTGTTTTAAAGGTTGTTTATGGAGAGTAACTTCATTCCTGACCTTGCTGATATCAGAGGATTTGACACGTGCACCCTCTGTCGCACTGAAGGCTACATTCAATGCAAAGTGGATGGCCAAGCCAGTCATGGTGCCAGAGGAGAGTGGCTCGATCTTTGATACAGCCTTGATCAGTGCAGGCTTTGTCTTGTAGGACTTCAGAGACACCTCATTCTTTACTTTGCTGGCATAGTTCACAACACCCACACGTGTGGCATCAGGCCCCACATCCAGACCCTCTATTATCTTGTTGAGGAACACCTTGACCTGTTCGAACTCAGCTGGCCGCACACTCCGAGAGCTGTCGATGATGAACACCAGGTCAGTAGGCTTGGCCTTACAAAGTCCTGCAGCTACATTAGAGAAGGAATCAAAGCCAGATGAATTGCGACCAAGAAATTGAAGTGTTAATGAGAACAGCTGTATTAATCTGCATAAAACTAGTGCTCCAGTGACTGTGGCAAGCACAAAACTCTAGGCAACTAGAAATAGGCAACCAGCACCAGAATCAAATGACACGAAAATGTCAGAAGGTTGCTTGTCAATTTTGCAAAAAATTAACACTGATCTAATATTCTGAGTGACCCATGCTGTGGTCTGTTTGCGTGTATGTGTGTGGGAGGGGTGACAGGGATGAGACAGACAGCAGGGAGCTCAGTAAACTTACAGTGCTGGCAAAATGCATAATAACTCCCATTGATTATACATGCTGCCAAAGGTATTTGCTCGTAGGCACACATATACACCCGGTGTAAAGGACCTCTTTGTACACAACTGTAGACATGATGTCAATTCATTTCTGTAGATTTTTGCAGATTATTTCCCCCAACTGCTTCTTCATTACTCAGCAGTTAGCCATAGAAGTATATATTCTCTCTGTCAAACTTTTGTGTATATACATGCTATTCTGTAGTGTTTAGACGAGCTCTAGAATCTTTGTATATGTAAGACGGAACAAGTGACATGATGGTAAAAAGAGGTGACTGAGGTATATGTAATTAACGATACACAGTGTGTCTGTGAGCAGTGTGTCCTGGGACATGAGTACATAACACATATATAAAAAATTATACCAATTAAATCAGATAATTATACTAATCATCAGATTTAGATTGAACGTTGTCGTTTACCTGGCACTTTTAGCTCTAAGCTAATTTAGGTAGTTTGAGTTACAGGTTATTTGTGCAACAAGATAACCGAGGACACCCTGTTTGCTAGTGATTACGGTGTGTAAATTAACCTAAATTAGACTCTAATGATTTAATAAGTGCATAATTGGTGGGTAATTGTTAGCTGGGCGAAAGTTCAGTAGTCGTTAGCTGTTCTGCTTCACCAACTACAAAAAACATTGTCTATAAACATTTTTTTCCTGTAACCGCTTTAGGAGCCCTTCAGTGAGACACAAATCATTAAGTATCCACAGGCCCGTTAAAGTACGGATAATTATCTATGACTAATTATCACAGTAATTATCTATGACTTCCTGCAAGATCCTTTAACAGCATACTGTACCTCGATTTTAAATCACATTGAATTTGAAAACCAAATAAAATAAATAAATACATATTTACATACAGTACATACAAAACTGACAAATTCACACCAGTAAGTGTTAATCAGGTGCATTTATTTATTCTTCAGTTCTGAAAATTGATTTGTATTATATTTGTTTAAATCAGACTCTTTTGAAGGTTCCATCTAACCCCCTAAAGCGCTCTTCAGTTTGTGTGCAGTTTGATACTTTGTGGTTCTAAAAGGAACCCATTAACTGAGGTGTAAAAGATGCAGGGTTCAGAGTAAAGGTGTTCATTACCTGGTTCTATATACATATATATAAATATTAGTTGTCTCACCCATGGCAGCAGCATTTTGAAGGTCCATCGTAGCTTGAGCTCCTAAGATGCACAGTAGCATCACAAACCCAAGAAACGCCATACTGTGTGTAGCAAGAGATCTAATGACAGTCTCGGCAACTGGCTGCACACTGATTTACAGAGAGTGAGAGACTCTCAGGTTATCAGTGCATGCAAGAACAGATACACTTACGGTAGGTCTAGAGACTTCCCCCATACATAAGGTGTGTCTATAAGAGTTTGTTGGAGAGGGGGTGGAATAGCTGCAACAAAAATTACAGTTTGGGTAGGAAAGACAAACATACCTTGATCTATGCAATGTGTATGTGTGTATATGGTGGACCAGATTAGTTTGGGGTTCTTTGAGGGTCTTTGACTTAAGGTCGGCACTCAAATAAACATTCCAATGAATCTCTCATTTCTGGCCAGTTTTCCTCTCAAGGTAATATCACACACATACATCAATTTATCCACAGGATGTGTGCGGGAAACATGAGTGCCATACTAACACAGCTAGCCCTGTTTGAGCTTGTAAGTGAGTGTGTGTAAAGTGCATGTACCATACAGAGTTCTGTAAGAGCATATGTGAAAGTTTGTATGTATGTGGGTGTGTACACATGTGAAGCCCAAAAAACCTTTAGGAAAATTTGGGGATCTTGTTACGGATTCAGTGTTTGTGCGTGTCTGTGTTTGTGCACGCATGAGAGAGAGAAAGAGAGAGAAAGATAGTATTTTTACTTAATGTACATAAGTTATATGTTTAAGCTAATCAATGTATCTTTAAAATCTATGTGTGAGCTATTTAAAACATACAATTGTTCAGTATACACAAAAAAAAGTTCAGCAATTGTCAGAATTCTAAAAACAATTTAATATGCATGCAGCGAACACTCTCACACTCACACAAACACACAAACGCAAACACACACACAAATACACGCGCACACAAACACAAACACCCACCCATTTGGCCTGGCTTGGATCAGGTTCTGCCCACTGCCAATAATAATTCATACACTCACCTCAAATGTTCCCCAAAAAAATTGTGAAACTGTGAAAATGTGGCATTCTTCACAGGTTTATTTGTGTTTTATCTGCCAGTATGCTAAATACCAACCATCTAAAAATGTCCAGAGAAGCAACCTGTTAAACTACAACTTCCCGTAAACTCTGTTTGTCTATGTAAATGTTTGTGTGGGGTTAAACATTTCTAAATGTTGGAAAATGTGGGAAACCTATCTATTCTCCAGTAAAAAGTCCAGACAATATAACATTTTAAACTGGTTATGTTTATTTTGAATAATTGTACATTGTAATTGAATGTTTTTTAAAGCAGAAAAATATAAAAGCAGGCTTGTGCATATTACGCTTTGTAGCTATAAGTATTGAAATTTGTATTTTTTTATTTGTGCATAATTATGTGCCAATGTGCATGTTGTTGGCAGGTGTGCTTCTGAAAGTGCGCATAGAACGAAGTGCATGACATTGCTGTGGGCTTGCATTATGTCTTATGGCTCCTGATATTTAGGGAGTGTGTCCTCAGGTTTCATCTTCACAGCCTCGTCATAGGACGGCAATTTTACCTGTGAATTAAAATCAATGCAAATTATGTTACGTGAAAATTATAGCAAGTACCATAGAATGTAAAATGTGATTGAATCTGTTCACTTATGATGAATAAGTGTTTGAAATGTCAACTGACTATAAGGATACAGAAATGTTAACTATTTTTGTGGATGAGAAAAACAGATGCAAAAGAAGGTTTGTGCTACAGAGACAGTGATTTCAAGGTAAATCCTGCAACTAAAACCCACTCACCATCACAGAGCTCTTTGGCGCTGACATACGCTGCTCCTTCAGTGCATAATAACAGCGAATGGACACCTTGAACATGTACACCTGCAGATCACAACAACACATTAGTCATCTTTATTAATCCAACATTGCTTGTATTCAAGTCCTGAAGTGTATACACAGAAAGGTTAGTAACAGACCTCACACACAAATGCTAAAAATGTTCAAAGAAAGCAGTTTCAGTTCTCCTTTCTCAATTAAATTTCGTACAAACACGCATACAGTAAGGATTCGATTTCGAGTAAAGACAAAGAGCTCTTTTTGACTAACTATAAGTTCTAGCTCCACCTTGCTCCACCTTCCCCATCTCTCTAACATTGCTCTTCTGTTTTCACACAGCTGTATAGCTGAAAAAGACCCTCCTTGTGTCGGTCAGGCACCGACTGACAGATGAGAAGAGGCATTTTAAGGCAAGTAACACAGCTGCCTCGAACATGAAGATATGAAGGTGTGAATGTGAATGCATGCAAATTACAGGAAGTGTGTGGGAAGTGTCATTATCTGTAAATATCTTCACACACTCAGACAGATACACAGTCAGCCACCACACACACTCACACACGCAATAAAAATCAGACCTTCAGCAGTATATACATCACAAAGAGGACTCCGAATATTAAGGTGACACGGTTCAGCTCCTCTCCCTCCAACCTGACCCCACCTTTTAGATTTGACTGCAAAGGAAAAGAGACATAAATTAAATGAGACACCACTTCATGTTATTTCAGTTTCCCTGAGGTTCAACATGAGCCTTAGACTCAGTCAGTGACAGAACTACTGATTATAAGCAAGGTAAAGTAACTCCACTCACACACCCGTCCACCGATCACACGCATAAACATTTCATTATCTTAGGAGTCAGTAGTTTCAAAGTGCTTATATGTTTTCTATTCTTTAAAAAAAAAAAAAAATGCCCACACTTGAATAGTCAATGTAGGGCACATCTGTTTATATTTCTAATACAAATATTTACAGGAAAATATAAGATGCAAATCACCAGTTTGTCATCATTATTTTTGTAAAAACATAAAAACTTGTGCCAGTTTCTTAGTATTTTTAAACTAATGTTGATTTTCAGAAAATAGTTT
Organism: Tachysurus vachellii; assembly: GCF_030014155.1. Taxonomy (NCBI): domain Eukaryota; kingdom Metazoa; phylum Chordata; class Actinopteri; order Siluriformes; family Bagridae; genus Tachysurus; species Tachysurus vachellii. The sequence goes on from NC_083480.1 coordinate 7,747,506, forward strand.
GTTACTAATTTACTGTGCCAATTTAGTCATATTTTTAGTTATATTTTCTTTCTTTAACATTGCATATTTTACAGCTGATTGTTTAATCGTTTTGTACATTCTAAGTCTTTTGCTCATGGAGAAATATTTTACTTTTTAATGTAAGTAATATTTAGACAGATTTCACAATCATATACAGTATCATGCAATTGTAAGCAAAAAATAAAAATCTATAAATCTGGATACACTTCAAAAACGGCTCAGGTTTACCTACGTCTATTTCACACCTGGATATTCGGTTATTTCTATATGTTGTATTAATTATCGGCTTTCAGAAGCTTAGGTAGACAAATGTGGCAATATTATACATATCATGCTAATGTCATTACTTGGTGTTAGCAATAGAAAAGAACACAAAGACATCATTGCAATAACATCAGCTGGTTTAGCATTTATAAGGACTGAGCATTACAAACACTTTGTAGTAGGTTTCAATTTTGCCACAGTGTCTGTATAACAAAATGAGATTTGGAGGACGAGAATGAAACAAAAAGAAAAGTTGTTTAAAGTGTAAATATTATATTGGGTGAGTGCAAGTTCCTCACAGCCAGCCGCAGAGCGTCTCCATAAGTAGGAGTGCCAGGAAGTCCAAATCGAGCATCAAACAGGGAAAGAAAACTCAGGGCCGCATCAAGAAACATGAACATCACAAACGGCATCACACACATCGGCCCCTATGAGAAATCGACGTTACAAACAGACTTAACATATTTAAACTTAAATACTTAACATATTTAAAGTTTTTGTTCTTAATGTTTGTGTCCCCAAAGCTTTTAAAATGTGTGTGTTTGTGTGTTGTAACAAGAGTTCCTCCAGCATTTATAATTATTGGAACAGGCAATTTTTTTGTTTACTCGCAATTCTGGGTAAATCGTATTTGCCAAACTCATCAGCAGTAAACAGAGATTACAATACCTTCCTTTTGACATGTCTGCAAACAGACACGCACCCACGCACGCATGCACGCAAGCACGCACACACACACACACACAAACTTTCAGATAACTGAAATCTTATCAGTTACCTAAGATTATCTATGTGTAGCTTGAACAAAACACTCACTCACACAAACATAGACTTCATGTTCCTCACATTTATCTTGTAAAGAGGTTTTAAAGTTTTCACTAAGATCAAGTTAATAATAAACATAATGACTCAAGACGATTAAAATGTTGGAAAAGCATTATTATAGGGCGACATTTAAAATAATCCATTAGATTTCATAAGCAACCTGTTGATAATACACAGAGATACAGTATAAACACATTTACCTTACGGTGAGACAACATAACCAGCACACTGGAGAATGACATCAGAACCAATGAAATGAAGTTGGTGCTAATTTCAACTACAAACAAAGAAAAAACACACATTAATGCTGCCAATTTGATACTAAGTGAACAGTAATTTATATTTGAAATATAAAGATAGAATTCATCTTTGATTTACAATATTGTCCGGTAAAGGAGTCGAGAAAAAATTGTACAGTATATTGTACCATCTACTCATGTGCATGAAAATGGAATAGGAATTAAACTAGTATTGGTTAATGAGTGCTTATAAGAGGTGATAATGTTATTCATGTTCTAGTATTTTGATAAGAAAGAGCGGTTAGATAACATTCTAAAGACTCACAGATGCAATTGCCATGTGTGCGTTTCATTTCAGTAAAGGAGACAGTGATCGGATCTTTCTCTCGGATTATTCCAATGGCCAGATCCACAGCCACCAGCAGATTATAAATCTACACACACACAAACCAAGAATGAACTCAAGTCATAGGGAAGAAATTCATGAGTATGGTCTGTGTCTTTGGATATGTATACTCTGGCAGCAGATATGTTTTCATTTCTCTCTGAAAGCCAATACCAACAGAAACAGCACCCCAAGAACAGCGATTCATTCAGAAAAGCCTGTAAAATTGTAAATTGCATAACGCATGCAGACAACACACAGATAGTGATGAAAAATCTCTCCCTTGGGCAATGTTTTGTGAAGGTATTTGAAGTGAGATCGAGCAAGCTGATTAGCTTTCCTGTGAGATGGCTGACATGTTCGTATTTAGAGTTTCTTCCAATACACAGTGGATGTTCCATCACAGTCTGAATAAATGTGAAAGTTACCAAGTTACATATAATAAATCAGCTTGAATGATACAAATATTTTGCCAACCTCAGAAATGTTATGCAACTAGATTATTGTACATCAAAATCCTTGTGCAAAGCATTTTCACAATAGAGATTCTTGAAATGGATCATTTTCTGTAAAATCCCCTTTTTCTTGTGTTGAATAATTTTCTCAGAAATATAAATTAATATAGAATAAGCCGGTTCTTATTCTGGAAACTACACAGACTGAGTCATGCAGTGCTGCTTATATGACTGTACATGGGTGTGTTAGTTATTCAAAATGTCTCCCTGTACTAAAATCAACTTCCCCTTTCATGCCGCGCAGTCTAAAACAAACTGATACTATTCCTGCTGTTGCTCAAACAGCAACACTGCACAAACACAGGAAGACCGTAGACGCAATGTTAGTCAAATGCAAATTCAATGTACAAACCATTTTAAAACAATTACATACCTAATTTTAAGTCTGTTAATACATTATAAGTTAGAAATCACAAATCTACACACGAACAACAAATACACATTTCTAACGACATTTCAAGGTAAACTGTAGGCCTCTTGATCTAATGCTGTAAAAGTATTTGATCCTTATGTAGGTGTGTAAGTAGGCAGCTAAACATTACCAAGTAGAAGATGGCAGAGACGCGGGTGGCCGTGTTGACATGGCAGCAGAGGGACTGTGTTCCAGCCATCTTTCTCCGGTTTGCTTACACACTCACCATATGAGACATACACTGATAGACACAGCCTTACAAACCACACTGACGCTTCCTGATGCTGACACGCAAGCACAAATTGCTGAGAGGTTTCACAAAGATGTTGTCACACTTCCACAGGCCCAATGTGTATGAAATGCATAGAAAAGGTTAAACATTTTTAACAGTTAGTGTGTTAAAAATGACACCAGTTTTACCACCTCATAGTGATTTCTGTGCTACAGGCCTTTGAGAAGGAGGTCAGTAATCTTTGAAATCTTTTACAATTACTTTATTATAGTTCTTTGAATTCATTTTGATGAAATAGCTGAAATGGTGTTAAAGGCATCAAAAGGACTGTCATTAACTTAATATGAATAACACTTGCATAAATTCTAGTTTTCAAATATAAAGACAATATATTAGATTATTTTGACCTACCCATTAAGGGCACCACCGTGTACTCAAACATAGAGAAACACTAGTAATGGTTGTAATGTAACTATAACAATGTTGTCAGTAAAAGCAGTGCTAAAAAATTAAATGTTAAAACTGCTACTTGAAAATAATTTAAACTGAACAAACAATATTTAAATGTGATCGACTTTTTCTTAATTATTTTAGTTTGGTGAAACAGAGCCCTCTAGTGATTACATGATCTCACTTCCAGAACTAAAATAGGCACAAACTGTATAGCTTGGATATTTACAATACATAGACCCATGAAGGTCCAGGGACATAAAGAAAGAAAAGACACAAGTTAAACTAATAAGAGGTTAAGGCCACTTTAATGAAGCCTGCAATCAACAAAAAAAACCCACAAAACACAGAAACATAAATAGACTGCAGACTCTCATATTCCTCAGTTAGCGCTGATGGCCCTGAAACACACAACAGGAAGTCATTTCACACAGGAACAAACACAACCATACAATTTCTCAACTTCTCAGAACTCACTTGCATGCACTATTAGAGTAGAGACATGAGAAAGCAATGTTTAGTAGTACAACAAACAAATTTGTAAATTATAAATTAATACATTTAAATAATTAACCTTGGCAGCAAGTGTGTAGATTAAGATCAAACATTCTTTGAAATCATTATTTCTTTGAAATACACTCATGTTTGATTCCAAAAACCCTGCCTATATTTATTTTACATTAACTTTTGGAGTGATTTGTATAATTATTATTATACCACTCCTGCTGCTATTGTTGTTGTTGGAACCTGCCTGCAATCTTACTAAAAAACTCAGCTCTACATAAAATACAGTGTAAGGAGCCCCGAGATAGACTAGTGGGTCATCCAGGGTTCATTCCCACCTTGCACGCAGTGTTCCCAGGATGGACTCTGAATCCACTGCAACCATGACCAGTATAAAGTGGTTACTGATGATGAATGAATAAAAATTTATAATTAATTTCAACCATGCCAATCAGTATAAAGCATTTACCAAAGATCAATGAAGGAACATGGTATGTGATTGCACACTACCATGTGAGGAACCCACTGAATTGAAGATACTCCCATTTTGCCACTAACACGGCCTTTCTTTGTCCTTTGAGCATCATGTGTAACTGCCAGCTCGAACTAATATCAGAATAAAAAGCTCATACTCCCACATGTTTTTGATATGCATCTCCAGGGAAATGAGCTGTGCACCCAAGTATAAATAATATAATGGAAAGTTTTCTTTGGGTAATATCTAGAGATTTATTGCCACCCTAGTACATTTCTTATGACTCTTTCCATTAATCATGAGTTACAATGCAAAGCTGTGTCTCATTAGACCAGACTTATAGCAAACATGTGGTATGCAAAAGCATCACAAATGGTATTTTCTGTTTTGCAATGTCGTGTTTATGTTAGCAGAGAAATAACAATTTAGAACCTTATAGCTCCTTTAAAGAACACAATAGCTCATCTAGACTCACATGTCAGAAGTGAATGGGTGAGAAGTCACAATGGAAAATGGTCTCTGCCTCGCTAACTTTGACTAGCTGACTGTGTCCTGTTTCCTCCAGCTCTGTTTTGACACTGGCCAGCAAGGGGTCAGTGGTGGTAGGTTTAACCAGGCTTTGGCATGATGTCCCCTGAGGCATGATGTAAGACTGGGGTGGGACAAGCGAAGGATAGTGGCTCTCACGACCATGGGATGAGAACTGGGGCTTTAGAACAGTATGTGGAACCTGAACTGAATGACTGTACATGTCCCCACTCCATGGGAATGTCTGCAAAGCTGTGCGCACACAAGCAAAAACAGACAAGTTTCAAAAAAGTCGCAAAATACCCTCTTTAGCAAATGTATGTGTATGTACACAGGCTCTTTTCTTACCCTGTAGCCCAGGTTGCAGTAATATCTGGCTACCATTTTGGCATTGAAAGTAAGCATGTCCTCCGTTGGTGCAGGGCAGAAGATTGCTGCCAGCTCCTGAGTTCAGTGGCACACAAGTGGCAGCGCCCTCATTTGAGTTAGGGGTCAGATATGGAGATGGGGTGAGGTATGATACTCGTGAGTATTGTGGCAGTAGCGTGTTTGGCTGCTGTGGGAGTACATTATTACTTTGTTGGGGAAGAAGAGTACTATGTTGCTGAGGAAGTAATGTGCTTGACTGTTGGGGGTATGTCATGAGCTGGTAGGACTGAGTGTTTCCAGGACCAGAGGCAACAGCTTCATACTTAGCGGAAGAGCCCAGAGAATCATAGTTAAACCTGCAATACAGTACATTCTTGTTATTTTTTTGTAATATACCATGTAAAAGCAAAGAACTTTACTTGTTTCATGTTATTTATTAAAAGAGTCTCAGCCTTCAATGTTTCATGCAAGTGAGGGAGAAGTGTGGCAGCTTGCACTCTAGTGGTGTATGAGGGTTTTGCAACTGCCGATTTTGTTACTCACCCAGGGTCAGCATGCAGGCTAAAGGACTGAGCCTCACTGTGCTCTGGTGTGTCAAGAAGCACAGACAGTGTATGTGTAGGGGGGTTGTATGCAGCAAAGAACGGTAGTGAGGCACGGCGCAGAGGTGGTGGACTCTGCATAAGGGGATGTTTATAATCCCCTGTGCTTCCCTGAGATGCATTAGTTGCCAAATCCACACAGCCTGGAACATGGATAACCCAAACATAATTCAAATATGGATATATTTGTAAAAAGTAGAAAATATTTTCATATCTATCTATCTATCTATCTATCTATCTATCTATATACACACACACATACACACTTCTAATTTATGTGTTAGCTATTTACTCACAATTTCACCAATCAGTAGCACAATGCACAAAATCGTGCACATATATATATATATTTTACACGCAACAGTTTTTAATAGTCTTGTACAGAATGCAGTGAAACAAAAGATATTGATTGAACAACAGCTCAATGGGTGGAAAAGCCTTTTTTGGGTCAAATGAATATGGCCAGCAACCAGGAAGGATACAGTAACGCAATCACTTAAAATATTATTTAAAAAAAAATAATTGAAGCTCTAACCTGTATCTGCATGGTTTTAAGCATTGTGGTGCTGCCACATGACTGTATGATTAGATAACTGCATTCATGTGCAGGTATACAGGTGTTCCTATTTAAGTGGACCACAAATGTGTAAAGACAAACAAATTCACTGGGCACAGTATATGTATTATGCTTATACTGGGTAGGGCCTATTTTTTTCCCCCACTAAAAGAAGCCTCAGTTCACCACCACATGGATTCCACAAGATTTTTTCAGGTGCACTTTCATACTTTGAACCTCCTGTTCTACCACTTCCCAAAAGTGTTGTATTGGATTCATATCCAGTGAAGAGCACTGATGGAAGTGGCCATCAAAATATGGGTTAATTATGGCCATGAAGGTTGGTGAAATTGAGATTCATCAAACCAGGCTACATTTATCCAGTTTTCAACTGTCCAGTATTGTTAAGACTGTGTATACTGCAGCCTCAGCTTCCTGTTCTTGCCTGACAGATGATCCCACATGTTCTTCAACTGTTGTAGCCCAACTGCCTCAGCATTTGGCATGTTGTACATTCTGAGATGCTACTCAACACAATTGTGGTTATCAAAGTTGCTGTAGTCTTTCACAAAGCTTGAACCACTCTGACATTTAGGAACACCTGTACACCTATGCAAAGGCTGTGTTGTTCACAAGGTGAAAGTAGAATAAAGTACTTATTGAGTGTATCTATAAATCTCTACAGGGAACTCCATTGGAACCTTTAGGTTTATAAGGGTTGGTTTAGTCAAGATATTTGTGACTGAAGTTGGCATCACTACAGGTGAGCAAAATCCTCTCAAATAAACAAACCTGTTTAACTAGACTTAATGTAAAATTTAGCTGAAATATAACTGAAAAAATTTTTTTCTTTTTAGATGTACACATTCAGACTTCAGCAAGTCTTACCCAATCAAATAAATCAAATCTGAGATATCTGAATACAGCTATGAATTATATATTGTGTGGGTATGGAATAGACCTGGTGGGCTGGTACAGCTGTTGAGCAGTGTACTGTAAGGAGGGAGTGTGTTTCCTGTTTGGGGGGGTAGGGGTGCAATCACAGGACCTGTGAAAACAGAAGGCCTACAAAACAACAGGTAAATATAGATGCAGTCAGCACTGTTAGAGGTGATGGTGTTTCAAAAGAAAAACCTGTGGACAGGGGCTTGGGCTGTAGCTTGGGTCCGGGGCATGGGAGGCCTTCTTGTTGTTGTTTTGGAGGTTTTACGCCATTTCGCACGACGATTCTGAAACCAAACCTCGGAAAGAGTATGTGCACAGTGTCATTACTTAAATTTGGAGATGTGTGTAATGAAAAAAGAAAGGAGGGCCTGGTAATGTGACATGTCTTACCATGACTCTCTGAGGTGTCACACCAACTGACATTGCAATCTCTTTCCGTTTGTCAGCATCTGGATAGTGGTCATCTTGAAACATCCTTTCCAGCTCCTCCAACTGATCTATAGGGACATACACACACATTCACACACAAATACATCCTCCACACTGTTCATTCATTTTCAGTCACCACATTGTGCATGTTGTGTCAGATACAAAGCTGAGAGAACTGGGTGTGTGATATCAATCCTATCTGCAAGCTATGAATCCACCCATCAGTATACCTTTAGAAAGAACAGTTGAATGTAATCTTCTCATGGACCGAGGAAGAATTTTTAAATATATTTTATTTCCAACCCCGAACCCTGAAGTGAGTATTCTGGACATAGCTATCCCTTGTGCCACCCTCAAAGGTGTTCATACTGTATGAAAGCACAATATGTCAAAAAACATTCACACTCACCAGTGCTGTAGGAGGTCCGTGTTTTCTTTTTGGGTGCTGGTGCCAGAAGAGAGGTGTTGCTGACACATGGTAAGGGCTGGGAGCTAGTCTCTGGATGTAATGAATTTAATGGCACAGATCTACTGGTGAAACGGGTGTAGCGACGTGTGGTGTACACCTGCTGCAGCGTCACCTCCAGCTGCCCAGAATGGGTAAATGTTTTGGGCTCAACAGAGGGACTGCTCTCATACACGCGCTTGGACAAGCAGGAAGACTGTGACATCGGCATGGGCACCGAGCCTTGGGTCTGACCCACTGGCTGTTTTTGTAGCTGAAGCACAGAAGGATTACTAGATGGGAGTGTGAGAGTTAGAGGATTCTGGGAGGGAGGAGCAGAGATCAAGGAGGTTTGTGAAAGGGGTAAAGACTTGGAAGGACACAGCATGAGCTCTTCATTTACACTACTCTCACCAGACTCCTCACACACCATCACCAGATTTACTGGGCTGCTTGAATTCAGCTGTAGGACACTCTTTTCCTCCTGTAGTGGAGGGTCCAGATCACCACTCACATCACTCACTTTACCATCATCATGCTTGCTTTTATTCTCCTCTGTCATTTCTATTTTACATTGACCCATTTCAAGCCCTGCAAATTCTTCATGATTATACTCATCATCCATCTCAAAAAATCTGTGCGTCATTGTTTCTTCCATTTCACTACCATTTTTTTTCCCTTCATTTATAGAATTCATTTTATGGGTGCTTTTTAGCTCTGCTTCTTCATCCACATTTCTTTGTTGTTCAGTAACACCAAGTGCCAGACAAGGTCTTTCACCTTCCTCCTCACATAAAGAACACAGGCTGTCTGTAAACAATAACTTTTGATCAGGTTTGCAAATGTAAGAAGACAACAATTATTCCACCCTGATATCAAATCAAAGTCATGTGCTGACAGCACAGTGCTGTTCATGCAGATGTTATGAACCCTGCTTCTTTAATAAGCTCGTGGTGATTTGAATCATTACAATAGCGTTGTAGGGATTTAGACCAAATATAAAGCCAGTGCTGTAGTTTCGCTATTGTGGCTGTTCATCTTGTACCAATTAATGGGATAAGTATTCTGTTTTTGTATTTGGTTTCCATAAGCCTACCCTTCATATGGTGCCAGCTTAAGTCTAGAAAGCTGCACATGCTGCTAATGAAATGTTCCCACAAACCTAAATTCAGGCTCAAACTAAACGCCATGGGACGAAAATAAGCAAAAATATTACTGAGGTTGAAACGAGTCATTATTTAGAAGCTACAACCGAACTAAATATCACATTTAACACCTTTTTTTTTTTTTTTTTAACAGGCTACAGAAAGAAATATTTAAAACAACATAAAACATTTATTTAAGCTGAAACTACAGCTATCAAAACCTTATTCTTATAGCATCTTATACTGAACTTCCGCCCAGCTAACAATTACCCACCAATTATGCACTTATTAAACCATTAGAGTCTAATTTAGGTTAATTTACACACCGTAATCACTAGCAAACAGGGAGTCTTCGGTCATCTTGTTGCGCAAATAGCCTGTAACTCAAACTACCTATCTAAATTAGCTTAGAGCTAAAAGTGCCAGGTAAACGACAACGTTCAATCTAAATCAGATAATTAGTGCGGGTTAATTTCAATTAACCTAAAACAGGTGAGAAAGGTTTGTCACGTGACCAGCAAATGACGCGCGCAAATGTCAGCACGCGCAACATCTCTAAACATCTACAGTATATATATGTGTGTGTGTGTGTGTGTGTGTGTATGTATGTATGTATGTATGTGTATATATATATATATATATGTATGTATGTGTGTGTATGTGTATGTATGTATGTGAATGAATGAGAATGAGAATGAGAGAGATGCATGATGGATTTACTAAATTCTTTTAAAACCTTTAGGTAAAAAAGTGAAATCACTATGCTGAGAGTAATGAATAATCCCTGAGCCAAATAATCTGCTCAGTATTGACTCTAAACTAGTCCCTTTCCAGTCACAGCTGTGGCATAGTAAGTAATTGTGTATTATAATAAGCATCCACAGTACATGGTATGTGTACCTAATAAAATGACCAGATGTCAATTCAATTTTTTTCCCATTTTTCAAAAGTAGGGGGTCCATTCATTCAACAAGGAGAAATCTTTTTATCTATTTTTTATTATTATTTTATCTTGCCAAAATAGGAAATCAATAAATGTTTTGTCTTTTTTTTTTAAGAAATAAACCATATAATCTAGAAATCAAATAATCATAAATACATATAGGGAGGAAAAATTACACTGCAGTGCATTTCAGCATGAGGAGTTGACCTCTCTACAGGAGTTGACCTCCCTGTCCCTGAAGGCCTCTGGAGTCTTATTCTGTTTTCATATCAGAAAAATTGGATTTGCAGAAGATACTGACATCTCACATCTAGGATGTTTTGAGACAAAGATCTTCTGAGATATGTTTATAAAGTGGAATTATGTGTGACTGCAAACCAGAGCTAGCCATGGCTTTTAATTAGAGAGTGGCTTAGCCCACTACATACCTTGGTATTAAGACCTATTTTTCCCAGCAAGAAAAGCTACGTGTTGGCTTTTCTATAGATAATAAGATTTCAATTAAATTACAGTTGCCTGCTAACAGTTCTGAAACATTGCCTCTACAGGAAGCAATTATTTTATAATGATTATCTAAACCCTCTTGGCTTTTTCTTTCCAGGCATGTTTGTTGTGTCTCAAGAGACGGGTCCAATATTTGGTTCTAATCGTATAACAGAACACCAGGATGCTAATAGTTTACATGCTGCTGAGGGTCAAGTGGGGCGAGAATTAAGGATAGTCCAGCAAATAAATAATAAGGCATCATGTTGTGTAAGTCTAGCCTCTGCATTAATTAGAGGCATGGTGTGTACAGTTCAGAGATTCAGTTCAATTTGTTGTAGTGGACACAGATTTTTTATATTCTTCCTCATGTCACTGTAAATATTATTCCCAATATTAATGCATATAATATCTATTGTTTTAAAGCCAAAAACTGTTTTAAACATCTAGTTTGTGTATTTAGTTTGGAAGCGTTGAAACAAGTTGTCCTGTGCTATCTGAAAATCTGACGCATAAGACGCATAAGTGATTATCTGCAATGATGAATATCAGCAGTAAACATTTGTTTTAATAAACACAAGAGACAAATAAGTACCCAATCAGGTCTTTTATTTAGAACAGAGTGGCATATTAGTGACAGAATGTCGCCCCCATATACACAAATCAAATGAGGAGAAATAAAAACCTCTGCTCTTAAAAATGCGCACGTATAAAACACAATGGGCAACCTTTACATCAAAACCATGCTCGCCTGTGATTGGCACGCAAACACAGGAAGGCCCGCCTTTTATTTGGCTATGGGTAGTGACAGGGTAAGTTAGATGGCAGGGAAAACAGCAATCAACCAAAGAAACTGCCACTGAGACAAATCCATTCAGGATAAACAGACAATGACCACAGGTGTTTGTTGGTGTTGGGAGGCATGTGGGTGTGCATTTGTGTTGTGTTGACAAATACAATATATATAGCTCAATGAAACTGAGTGCATGTCTTTTTTTGTATCCTTGTAAATCATTGTAACCTTGTAGCCATGCTAGAAATAGCTACACATGTTTAAAAATGTGAACAATCAAAATATGTTGATCCCTGAAGTATGATCAAATGTAGAGTATTTCTATAAATTTAAGTACTAATCTTATTGATTGGGAAGGCAACGTATTACCATTTATAAGTGACTGCTGAGATTGTGACAATATTCTTAGTGCACTCAATCACAAAAGGTGCATGATGTCTATGTGGTCGTAAGGAATTTCTTAAGGACCTAGTTACAAAACAAACTCTGCGTGTGTGTGTGTGTGTGTGTGTGTGTGTGTGTGTGTGTGTTTTACAGTAATTACTTCTATTAATGACACTAGTGGAAGGTGTCTTGGAGGTTATTTTATGAAGTGAGAAATCACAGTTAGCGCAATCATTTTACCCATAAAACATAAAAAACTTTTGTATTGTCGTGTATTGCCTTCTAGCTTCAATTATTCTGCTAACTGAATAAATCCTACTCCATAAAAAAACCCATAAGGTTTAAGAAGAAAAAACTTCAGGAAGATACATTTCAGTAAGAGCATGGGCACATACATGCACACATAGGCATGACATGATCATACGTTATGATAATAATATTAAAAATATTATTCAAAGCTACAGGTGCACTGGTGTGAAATTACAATCTTAGATAGCTATACATCCACCTCACACGCTTACAACACCACCCAAGGTTTTTTCCCACAGTTTTTAAATCAGGGGGTCAGACTCTAATCCAAGGGGTGATGGTGATTTTTGTTTTCTCTCTTCTAGTACTAATGAAGGCATTGGTTATGAAATAATGAATTGAGTAAGGAATAATGCTGAACTCTTGTGCCTGACACCCCTGCTTTGAATGAATTCAGAAGCACGCCATGATTCAAGTCTTTGTGTGCTCTATTGATAAACCGCTGAAGTATTACAGCTCTATAGTACTGAGTTGTACATATAAAATGGGTAGGTTGTGTTAAGAAATGTGGTTCAGTGCAGTCTATTAAGAGTCATAGCCCGTTCCCGTTCATGTCCCCTCGTAGTGATATGTTATGAATTAGTTAGCTTACCTACCAAAGATTTGCTACAGTGGGCAGTGAGGGACATATTAAACACCACTCGGTGCTCTAATGTTGTGCTATGGTCTCATCGTGCCACCCACCTCTGCAACACATGGAATGATATGTGACAAACATGTAATGCCACATACAGGTGTCTATAGCATTAAGTTTAAAGTAAGGCCAGGCAGTGGAAATCTGCATGAAAGCATCTGTACATTCTCCCTCAAAAGCACTAGAGGGTGACAGCATTATGGGTGTGTCAATGTTAATAGCTGCATTATTGCTACATCATGCACTTTTACCTAACTCTAACAGCGCAGTCATTTCGTTTTATTGATCGTCTTGTGCAGCACAATGTTGCAACATAATCAGAAACAATCTGACCAACTCTTATGACCTTCAGTGGAATCCCAAAGTAGATACTGTTTTATTTCCAATAAAATGCCTTAAGCTGAATATTTGCTCCTCTAGAACATAAGGCTGTTGGCTTTAAATTGGACCAAAACACATACTGATATCCCTGTACCAATGGTTTAGTCTATGCCATCTAACTCATGTAATCTTATATCATTCAGAGGACATGATCACTAAACACCTAATGGTGTCTACTGTGTTTGGATGTGGTGGTGTGAGAGCGTCAATGAGAAAGTGAGACATTCATGTAAGCTTGTGCTTTTTACCTGATAAAAAACCATCAAGAAAATACTGAAAACATGAGGAATGTATATTTTTTCGACTGAAGCAGGGGGCAATCAATGAGCTGTTAAATAAAATCAGTATTTACTTTGCTGAAACATTGGGATTGCTATTTCCAAAGTGATTTATGTATGTGTGTGTCTGTTTGTGTGCGCAGGTTTTTACTACATAAAAAGCATATGTAAAAGCATGATAAACTGAAATTAAAAAAGAGTTGATATTTACACCAGTAAAACGTTTACTGCACAGCTAAATAGATATCCTTCACTACTAATATTATCATCTCTTACCATCCATTCAGAACTGCTGATATATTACTGATTATTTTTACTATTGATAACTAATTGTCTTTGTACAGAACAGAGAAATAGATAATCCTGTTTCTTTGCATGCGCACCGTCACAGCAAATGTTTCCTTAATGTTTATGTGCTGTGTTGAGTTTTTTTTTAGCCTCCCTGCTCGGAAGTTATAATTCTACAGTCATTGAGGACAGACTTGCTGACATACTCTCTCACCAGCAGAGGGAGTTACACCGTGTGTGTGTGTGTGTGTGTGTGTGTGTGTGTGTGTGTGTGTGTGTGTGTGTGACTTACATAGGTCAGAGATGGCAGCAATTTCATGACACCCCAGTCTCACACACACATACTCAAACACACACACCGTTCTGCGGTCATGCTCAGCTTCAAGCACCAGGGGAATGGAAGGCACAACGCGACCCTTGTGACAGAAGCATGACCTTTTCAGAATAGCATGGCCCCAAAATTCCTTCCCCACTTCTCTCTCTTTGTCTTATCTTTTTCATTCCTTTCCATTGACCCTCTTTGCCCCACCATGACCTTTTTTCCTTCCTCACTCCCTCTGTCATGCATCTTGACTTCCATGCTCAGCTGGAGAGGAATATTGTGCATTTATAGAACATGTGTCTTTACAAAATGTTTTATGTCATAATTTTATAGAACAACAATTTTTAAACATATCAATAGCAACGTGTACTTAAAAAAATGTTTTGTTTTGGGTTTTTTTTTTTGTTTTTTTTCATGTATGGAGTCCCTATCTCTCCCTAACAGATCTGCAAAACTCTGTCCAAAGCCTTTTTTATTTTGATGATTTTTTTTCCCATTCAAAAGAAAGTCCTAAGTCCGCAGAGTGGCAGGCACTCTCATGAAGAAAGGAGAGAGTCAGGAGAAAACAGAGATAGAAATGACAGGAAGATAGGAGGGTCGGAGGGAGTAGAGGCTAGAAGGATGGAGGAATGCAAAAGAAAGAGTGTGGATTTTAGGCATAGAATTCCTCCTGCTTGTCTGGTTTCTGATAAGTGACTGTGGCTTGTTTGGGTTCCTCCAGGGTGTAGCTGCCTTCATCCTTCTTTTTCATTCGATATACAAGTAACATGACCAGGAATGCAGCAAACAGTGCGCCAACTACACCTCCAACAATCACAGCTAGAGAAACAGAGAGAAAAAAAAGAAGAAAAAACGTTTTAATCATTTTACTGAAATAAGTAAAATCATATTACTGATTAGATCACAGTAGACACAATAGATAAAATAGATTTTCCAACTGTTTCTGGCTAGTGGCCTTGTTTTTAACCTGTTCTTTAGCTACATATTGAGCTTTAACATAAAACTAAATGCTTAAATTTCAATTTGTCCTCTAGTAAGGTTCAAGTTCAGACCATAATTTTAACTAAACGTCAAGGAGAGTGGTTGTATAAATGTAATGGGGAGAACTCTTGAGATCTGGGCAGCTTCTGCTTTGCTCTAAAAAGACAAGTCCCCTGTTGATACCCTAACTAGACATTGTTGAATAATAGGAGGAGACAGGGAGGTGGTGGGTATCCAAACTCTGTCACAAATAGAGAAATTGAAAGATGAAAAGTTATATGAAGTTAATTAGGAAAAAGTTGCAGCTTCAGGAGTTATCTTTCTCCCATTCTTCGGTTATGCCATAACGTCCTCCCCGTTTTCCTCTCTAAATTGGTCATCTGCCAATTCCCACCCACTAGCCAGCTCTCAGCTATCACACAAGATCTACCAACGGGGGTGGTTGAAGGCTAAAGTGCTGCCTCCCATGAAGCCAGCTGCCATATCTTTTTCGAACTACTGCTCATGCTGTGTCACGGGGCTATGTTAAACACTCGGAGAAAAGTGCTATCTGACCATTTCTGCACAAATGAGCTCAGACATGCCCATGATTGGCAATTGACAGGGAAGACGGTACATGCCATACCTCCCACTCAGTGTGAATGAACACCACCTCTGTATGCTATCCCTTGGTCAAAAGAGACCACAATTGAAAAAATAATATTTGTATGATGGACAATTCCCAGCACAAAAATGACACTCTCATGGTAGTGGTTACTGGTATGTAGTGGAGTTCCTATAGTTGTCCCAGTGATGGACCAGGTTAGTTAAACTGAAAAGTGAATCATACGTTACATTTAGCTAATAAAATGGCTAATAAGTGTAGCTATCAGGCAGCTGTAATGAACAAAATTAGCCCTGAATAAATAGAGTCTTCAGAAAAAACTTCTTAAAGCAGATATAAGTGCTGTATACACTTGAACAGTCGATTATGGACTGTTGGTTTTGATGGACAAACCATTTAATCCAAATACAAGGAAAGTAGTTAAGGACTGGTTTCTAACTAGGCCTAAGCTTTCTAGTTCCTTTCCTATATATTTCTTGCACAGCTTCGAGCTGTGTTTAAGATTCATGCATTACCTGAAAAATGTAAAGAGACATGGCACCCCAAATTGTTGATTATAAAGCAATATATACAAAATGACTAGGTTTACATTACATTTATTAGTTAAACTGTTATTAAAATAGTTTTCTCCCTCAGGGGATAAGGACATCTCCAGTGGAGTCACTGTCTCATTATGGGGTTGATAAAGCAAGACTGCTCTATAAGCTGTCAGTAAATGCTCTCCAAAAATATCACAGATATTAATGTTAGGTGCAGAAGCAAGGTTGTATTTCAGTATATCTTCAAGAATGACTTTATAGCAGAATAATACATGACTAAAATATATGGCATGATAATATAAATGCCAAAGGTGTACCATATGCACAAGTCAGAAAATGAATGTGGAAAAATTAAGACATAAATACGATCATCTGCACATGGCTTATAAGCTGTAGTGATCTAGTCTGATAAATACTGGATGTAATGGCTACATGGCAATAAAGTATTCAGTGAGAAAGCAGGAACAAATAAACTACAGTTCAATGGGGAATCCTCCATTACCGACAAATCTAGTCCTTCTTGTTAGTGATTTGTCTCAAGTACAATTAAAATATACTTTAAAAAAATTCTTATATAGTACAAAAAAATATACTTCATACAGGAAAGAAGTTGTTGAAGAAAAATATATTAAATATCTGACCTTGCTGTGACCTTGACCATGTTTGGATTAATTCTAAAATCAAACTGCTTTTGGATTAATTCATCTGCTGGGAATAATTCCACATAAAACGTACATTTAACCATTCGTTTCTGAGATATATTGCTAATTAGAATCGCTGACAGATGCACAGACACCCTGAAAACAATAATGTATACAAGAACCAAGACACTGAGATCACAAAAGTCAAACAGAGAAAGGAAGAAATAAACATAAGGGAAAACTGTCATATCACCGTAATTCAACTGTTCAAATAAAAGGGCAACAACTGTGAGTTTCAGCCCTTTTTCTTACCTATCAAAACTTCTTTTCTTTCCAAGATGTTTTTCTGAGGAAGCTGAGCAGCTGAACTGCCTGTATCTATTGTGTTGCCAGTTAAATCAGGCTCTGCACCAACGTCCGAAGCACCTTTGCCATGCCCTAATTCATTTCCTCGTCGTCCATCCTCCTCTCGGATCTCAGAGTCCCCACTGGGACCAGCAACTGCAACTTCATTATTAATGTCTGTTTCTGGTGTTTTTACCTGATAGAAAAACACATGAAAAACATTTCACTGTACAATTAGAAATCTCTACAGACTGAGATTTAGTCACATTTGTTGTACTTTCCTGTTAATGTAAGTCCCAAATATACCACTAGATTAAACCATCTCACGAGTTCTTATATGCTGTAATGGCTATAAAGATTATTAGATATTTCTTCCCCATTTGTAACAACGCAAACATAACCAAATCACATTAAGGTGTTAGATATTGTGCTTTGTTCTAATTACGTCATCTCATGAGATTGCACTCAGAAACTGGCAACATGCCAGTTCCTTACAAATGTATTTAATGAAAACGCTGTATCTACTGTTTCTTTCTTATGAACACCACACCATTGCAGTCTCTTTTTTTATTTTAACAGTAATATGGGCTATTTTTAAATATGTTTTTACTTTCCTAAATATAATGGGTGTCTCCTTATTATAATGGGTGAAAGTGAACTGATATAACACTGTATTGTTACCTGTACTGTAGAAGCTGGCACTGGGCGTGTACTTTCAGTGGGTGTGGCTGGGCTGGCTGTAGATTGGGGTTTCCGTGGACGTTTAGGAGAGATACTGGGAACAGGATGAGGTTTTCGTGATCGAGGAGGGGCGGTGCTGGGTGTGGCAGGAGTCGTGATTGGCCTAGTTGTAGTGGAAGCAATAGTGATGGGAGCCACCTCAGTGGGTTGAGTTACGATGTCATCTGTGAAGAGGTCCTCTGAGCTGAATGATTCGAAGGGGGAGGTTTCTGTAGAAATAAACAAACCATCCTCTTCTTCAGTGGTGACTATATCCTCATTGGGACTGGGGGTCTTGTTTCCAATCATTAGAGTGTCTGTGGTCATTTTTGGAACAATGGGGGCAGTTGTACTTCTTGCCCTCTCTCGTGCCTTTTCACGTTCATGTTCACGTTCTCTCTCCCTCTCTCTTTCTCTTTCTCTCTCCCTCTCTCTATCCCGTTCTCTCTCCCTTTCTCTTTCTCTCTCCCTCTCTCGCTCTCTCTCCTTCTCTCGCTCCCTCTCCCTCTCTCGCTCTCTCTCCCTCTCCCGCTCTCTTTCCCTTTCCCGCTCTCTTTCCCTCTCCCGCACCCTCTCCATCTCCTGCTCAGTCTGCTGCTCTCTCTTTTTCTCCATCTCCATCTCCAGTTCCCTCTCATTATCCATGCCACTCTCCCTGTCTACTTCTGGCGCCGGGGTGCTGCTAGGCTCTGCAGCGGGTGGGGCTGAAGGGGCGGGTCCAGAGGCCTGTGTGGTTGAAACTGGGAGGGACTCTTTTGTAGGGGTAGATGCACTCGGTTCAGTCAAGTCTATCTCCATCACAGGATCTAGATGCAGAAAGAGAGAGAGAGAAGGATAGAGGGAGCAAGGGAGGATAGATCAATATTTACTGCTTTAATGTGTGATATGATATCTTGATAAAATTTCCTGCAAGGCTACTGAAAAATTGTTGGGCAATTTGAGCATCTCAGCACATAACTTTTATGACAAACACTAGAAACACACTGTAATCTACATATTAAACATAATGACACACACACACAAATAAAAGGGACTGCACTTCATTAATAAAAACCTTTAGAGAATGAAATTCACCAAAAAATGCACACACACAAACGCACACACACCACACAGAGCTATTTCCTGTATCTAAATCACTGTATGAACTTATTTACAGCAATCTGATTACAGAATGCAGATCAGGTGATAGAATAGAGGCAGATATAAAATATATAATGATGGATATTTTAATGTGTGTTTTATAGTGTGATGGCTGAAATGTAAGTACATGAGGAAAGGGTGTTATGGAAGAGCTCTAGAAAGACAGAAAGGTGTTGAGCGAGTCATAGCAGCTGGTGCAGAAACTCCACAGAGGACTTGAATAAAACAGCTGCCCAGCTTTCAATTTACACTCATCCAGATTTGCTGTCTGATTGTCACGAAATAATTTTTTTCACACATACAGTATATAGTGCTAATACTATGCTTTCCTTGTAAGGATTTGATTTGTGTAATGTGATAACATTTGTGTTAATTCACAGATCGATAATCTTCATATTACGCTTTAACCCTTATGGCTGGTTTATACTTCAGAATAATGTCAGAAGTGCTTCTGATAACGTCTGAAAGCCTGCTACGTTCATAGTAGATCTGTAGCTATTTTTAGCTATTATCTGGTGTAATGCCTGAATGAAGCCAACTAGTTTAAGTTAAGGCTTGGCCTTGAAAAGGATTTGATGATTTTCAGCCTCGATCTTGACTCGTTCTTGGTTTCATTTGAGCTTGACTTCAGCCTGGACCCATTATTACTCCATCCTGGTCGGATCTCAGATTGTCCTCGTCTAAGGCATAACAATGGCATAGTCAATTGTAGTCATTTGTCTTGACTACAACCCTAGGTACAGTTACATACATTTTTTGTTTTTCTTTGTTGTTTGAATTTTAATTCTCCATTATTGATTAGTTCCTGTCTATACATAAGACAATTCTCAAGCGATTGTTCATTTTATAGTAATGTTCATCAGTGTCATTTGACTAATGCCAGGCATCCTGATCAAAAAAGACATAATTTTTAAATTTGAAAAGGAGAAGGATAAACAATCTCTGATCTTTAAATGTCTTTAAATGTTTTCACATTTTCAAAATAAACTGCTAATAAATGATTTATTTCCTTAATGGAATCACACTCTGACCACTCATGTAAGAAATTTGCTTCACTAATTTTTTTATTTGCTACTTTTCATAGCATTCTCAAAGCTCCTGCCAGACTGACCCACTTCATATATCACCACTGGAAAATTGCATCAGACGTTTCTGTCTTGAAGAGAGAATTTTCCAAAGTGGCCAATTCCATGAAAGCCTCAAAATTGTCTTTAACACTTTTATCCTCATTAACACATTTGGTTTTCTTACTTCTAAAATATTACAATAGAAACCTTTGGGGACTTCGTTTTTTCCACAAAATCAATGTTTAAAATTGATCAAGGAGTAACATTATGCAGGCACACACACTCACTCTCATACACACACACACACACACACACACACACACAGGCAGCTACATAAGTACACCAACACTTACAGCCTGAGCCTGAACCAGAGAAATAGTCCTCATCATCATAGAGGTCATTTCCAGAGCCCTCCTGATCCACTGGCCGCAATGAGTGACGCTGTGTCTAAAACAAAAGACAAAGAAAGCCATTTTTAGTATAAAGTAAACAAAATTAGATTTCATGTCAACTATGCACTGTATATTGTCCATGCACACACACACTGATTAGATTTACAAACCTTCTTTAAGAAATGGTTGCTTTATAAATGATAAATCATTATAATTTGATTGTTTAAAGGCATGAGGCATATATTTGGGGTCTTCTAGGGTCATTTATACAGAACAAAGTTGTTCAAACATTTTACTCACAGTGGTGAATGGCAAGTTGTTATGGCTTTATTCATAATTAGCATTATGAATCCATGTGTGTGTGTGTGTGTGTGTGTGTGTGTGTGTGTGTGTGTGTGTGTGTGTGTGTGTGCATGTGTGTGAACAGAGGGGTCTAGCGTGGGGAGCCATTTTACATGGAAGCCCGTTGCTAGGGGCAACCCTTGCTTTAACCCAGTTTCCCAATTAAAGTTGGATAGAAAATCCAGCAAAAGAAAAAGCTTCCCTTACACCTAAGGTGTCAGCTCAGTCTCCAACACAGCAGCGAGGAATTCTCCTTTTCATCAACACTCTGCTGGTGCTAGACCTGGTGCAATAGCAAACCTTTTTACAAACATCCCTGCATGGTTTAAAGGCCAAATGATTATGCAATCAAATGAGGCAGTTAAAAATAATAACATTAACAACCTTGAGAAAATATATTTTAGCATCTCTTAATTTCTGTGCTTACATCTTAAAAATATTATCATCAGTTTTAACACGTTATTTTGGTTTTGTCTATTCGTTCAGCTCAAATTAAGTTGTATTGGCAACTGCATCAGTTACGTGGCTCTAAAATATAAGCTTTTAGAGCCCTGGAAAAGGCTATTGGAACAACACAGACTTCTCAGTGCCTGTGTTGGGAATGGACATAGTGTTTGTTGTCAGGTACAAATTTATTATGTGCTTGTTTGAGTTCTAAATCTTTTTTGTCACTCCTGCCTGATTTCATATTAGTTTCATTGTCTATGGTTAACTGCCAGCCACATTAGTGTGCTGTAAGTGCAATTGTTTTAACAATGCTTTCTAGCCGTTGCGCATTCTGGCCAAAGCCATGATATATCAGCAGCAGCTTTCTGCCCTCCCCCTTTTACATCCATCTCTCGTCCAGCTGCCTCTGCCTCTCTTTCCTTCCTGCCCCTTTTCCAGCTGCCTCTGCCCTTCTTTCATTCCTTTGCTCTTTCATTCCATCATTCTTTATGATCTCTCTTCCCTTCCCCCATGTTTTATACCAGTGGCTGTCCCAGCAGGACCCCAAAATCGTTACGTAAACCACAGCACATCCCCCTCCAAGCGACACACAACATGTCTCAAAAAAGTCTGCTTACAGACACAAACATGCTCATAAAATTAGATTTTAAAATAATGAATCAGTGTTGCTATGTTTTAAGGCTGGAGAGAGAGACTGATTTAACGAGCACACACAACCCAGCATGAAAAATCTTCCACATAGCTATAGATAAGTAACAGTATCACAAAATGTCATGACCAACCAATCGGCCTCCAACTGTTCACCCATCTGTGCCTCTGTGTCGCTACATATTCTATATGTGTGTCTGTGTAACCTCCTCTGTAATAACAGGGTTTCTTTGCAGTGTAATTTGGTAAAATGCATGATTAAGGGGTAGACCAGGCCTTGACTATAGTGTTTGAGAATGTGTGTGCTTGAGTGTGTGTGTGTGTGTGTGTGTGTGTGTGTGTGTGTGTGTGTGTGTGTGTGTGTGTGTGTGTGAGGATGGGGACAGATAAAAAGTGAAATATGAATTTCACAAAGCATAAAACACAAGATTCTGTGAGAACGTATATTTCTCTCCTCTTTGCTCATTAAACTTCCTTTCTGCTGCCATGATAAATTGGTTTGATTCACTTTTTTTTTGGACTCTGGCTACTGACAACAGCTGTGAAAGCGAGAAAGAAGTGGAAATCAAGAGGGTGGCAGCGACACAGCAGAAGGCAGAGATCACTATTGTTTAATGAAGGCAGCCATTAAAACTCAGTAAAGGTCACTAGGTAAAGACATCATCACAGGGGGTCAAATGATCGATCAGCAGTAATTCACTGGTGAAATCACTAATACCACTTCTGCCATATCTGTTATCCTGTATCAAGCTTTGCAGTGAGGTGTATCTGTGTATGTGCGAGAAAGGAGACGGAGTATAGAGTAGACCAACCCTTAATCCCAGCAACAAGCAATGCACTAATCCCATGGGATTAGAACCATGTCAGATGGTTACACATTTCATCTAAGCAAACGTTCCTTTGTTATATTCATGATGGTTGTCAGAATAAATTCTCACATTTTAGTATTATGTATAACAGCATATTCAAGAGCAAAAAAACACATTTGTATGTTTAATATCCTATGTTTCTTAAATGTTTGGGGAATGTCATTTACTGCATGATTTATTTTAACATAGCTTTTATGTCACGCCACTTTTTAGAAACACAAGCAGGTAGAAAAGTTCTGCCTGCGGTTATATGCGGTTAAATTGATGCCCCAAATGCTAAATCTGGCAGCACGGTTTCAAACTCCTTCTGATACTAAAGGAACAATCATTTAAACCTATCGTTTATCAATATTAAACATTTAACAACTGTATATTCAAGCAATATTATACATCTACCTACAGTTTATTATATCTGATGAAAGTGCAAGTCTGAACAGAACACAGATCACATAATGATTGATTCGTTTTGGCAACATTAACAACTCACAAACAGTGTTAGAATTAGAAAAGCTTGTAGAAATAACCAACTGGTGGTTCCACAGTGATCTTGTATTTACCTGTCAGTAATAAATGTTGTATGGTGTATTAGTGTGTTTATATTTAGAGTGGCACAGAAAGTTCACAAAAAGCAGCTAAATCATCTAAGATTGTGGTTTGCAAGCTCTGATTTAAAATGGCACTACAAACAGGGAACTCGTATCTGATTTAATAAAACAGATTAAATGAGCTTTACTGTCCTGGCATTCAAGTGCCCAATAACATGTGACAAGGAGCTTATTAATAATTTAGGTTTGGAAGTTTTTGCCAGTGAAGCTTGGCAAGATCCGATCCATGTTTTTTCCCCTGTTTATATCAGCAGGAGATTTTATCATGCAAATATGAAAACATAAACGTCTACTTTTTTATTTACAGAACCAGATCTCGAATATCCCTTTGGTAAAATAGATGTATATGAAACAGGTATAAATTCTAATTAGATGCAGTTTTCCTCAAACTCATGCACACCCAGACGGAGCAAGCAGAAAAAAAAATGACTAAATGCAAGCAGACGTCTATTTCTGATTAGTACTCCTGATTTGTAGCATTGATATCATTTGTGCTAAATATAGCAATCCACAACATAACGCAGAGAAAAAGCAGAAGGCAGAATTTCAACAAGATTTTAAATATTTTAATTAGCTGTACATTTACCACAGAAGCTTATCAGATGATGCTAAGAAGCTAATTATGAATGTAAGTTGACTGCAATGTGAAAGGTCTGTCAGCTTTAACATGCACAAATGTAGCACTTAATAAACACCCACATTTCATCTCTTAAAGCTGGACTGATCTGATACCACCCAATAGCACTACTGCCCTGAAGAAGCACTCTTATACCGTAAAAAAAAAACACATCTAACAAGCAGTGCTTTAGATGAATAATAAATAATTATAAAATCAAGGAAAATACTTTTAGTCTGAATAAATAATAATGCTCTTCTTTAATTTTTTTTCTTCTTTCTCTGCTTTAATGCTCCAGTACTTGACGTAGACCCTGTTTAATACAGGAACGGTTCTTCTAAGTTTGTTGTTAATGTTGTTATAGTAACATGTTAAGTTGTAAGATCTTGGTAATGATCCTTCACTCTCGTGCTGCCTTTTCTCTTTCTCCCTTTCACTCACACACTGATGCACAAACACACACCACTCTGTGTGGAACAACACCCCACCCTTAACAGGTTGAGTGCAGGTCAAGTTGCAGGGAAGAGAGTTTAGCTGCTCCTTGACTTAAAAGCTGATCTCTCTCACTTTCTCTGAGTGTGTGTGTATATTGTGGGGTCCTGTTTAATGTGAGTAGCTGGGCCAAAAATGTGCATGTTTGTTTAATGTAAGACGTTACTTCTAAATGAGTTTGAGTTTGCAATGTTTGTCTGAATACTCTCTTTCTTTCAAGCAGTTGGGTTGGAGTTTCCTGTGGATCATAACTTCTCTCATGTTCCTAAGAAACTTTCCAAAGGGGCTAAAAAATGCGGGCAGGGTCTCAGGGATGGTCGGCTTTGTGTGTGTGTGTGTGTGCGCGTGCGCGTGCGTGTGTCCCATCTTTGTGCCTGTGAACAACCTTCCCCCATTCCCATAAGCCCATGCTGTTAAGGGTACAAATCTATGAAAGAGAAGAGAAAAAGAAATAGAGAGAGAGAGAGAGAGAGAGAGAGAGAGAGAGAGAGAGAGAGAGAGAAGGCCTCAAAGACAGAGGAGAAAAAATAAAACTGCAGTTAAAAAAAGGCTAAAGGTCAGAGAAAGCATTAAATCTAAATCCATCTTTGTTGTCAAAAGCTACAAATAATTAATTTATTTAATGATTGGGAATTCTAAACATCCACAAGATAGTTTATGACAAGTAATTAAAGATATGCTAAGTGTCAAATAGAAGTGCGAACCCAGAGGAGCAGCTGAGCAAAGCCATTTCAGTTGTATAATTTAAAAATGTTCTTTACTGCAGTTATATGCAACAGATTGGTGGTGGACTTTGAATAAGAACCTTGGAAATCTTATTATAGGAAGAAACCTGC
Organism: Tachysurus vachellii; assembly: GCF_030014155.1. Taxonomy (NCBI): domain Eukaryota; kingdom Metazoa; phylum Chordata; class Actinopteri; order Siluriformes; family Bagridae; genus Tachysurus; species Tachysurus vachellii. Next base: position 7,772,946 of record NC_083480.1, read on the forward strand.
CGAACCTCCAGGACTTGTTCAGCTTCAGAGCCAAGAAGACAAAATATAATCAGTAATTTTTCTCAGTCACGCTGTTATGAACTAAACATCAAGTAACAGAAAGCCTTGATCAATATAGCATCTTTTTAACGGTCCATAATAGTGGCCCATATTATAACTTAAATACCACAAACATGCAATTTCAGTCCATTTAAAATAACTTACAATGAGATGTTGCTAAAGAGATTACTAAGTGGCCTGAGAAGTCCTACATATTTATATTCATCATGGATATGCACAAATAAGCAATTTGATACATAACAGAGCAATAAACCCTAAAACCTACAAGATTCTGTTTTAACATTAGCTAATGTAGCTAGTTGTATCTGTACTTTAGTGATTTAGTAGTTTAGTATCTGAGTCTTGAATTTACATTGCCATAACCTCAGAAATGAACAGGCAGTTAATAAAGTTAAACAAGTTAGTTAGCCAGTTAGCATCCTGCATGTAAACCACAAACAGGTGACAAATTGAAGCAAAAAGTTTTACCAAGTTATGGACCAGAAGAACAGCCAATGTGCTAAACTCCTATCTGTATCCTGGTCTCTATTTACATTGTCATACGCTCACTAATTTATTTAACTGCAAGTTAAATCTATCAAAATTTACCACAAAAAATCTGACAGCTTTACCATAAGTACTACCGCTAAAAGTAGCTCATTCTATCAGACAGGATAGACCCTAAGTCATGAAGTGTATTTCTTGACAGTACTAACTGATGTTTAATGTAAACTGTCTTTGAACCATGCTTTTGGGAAAGCCTACTGGGAAAGTACTCAAACAAATGTGTTTATATCCATGTCTTTGTTATCTGAGTGTTCTGTTAAGACACAGAGAGCAAAATATTTTACTGGGTTCATGCTGTGTTTCCTCTGAACCTGAACTTATAAACAAAGACGGAACATTTTCATTCCAACCAAAATCACTAAGCTTACAGCTCTGTTGTCTGTCCTTTTGTGTATTTTGTACTTTGACTATACAATCTGTATTTAACTGATCTACATTTAGTTACTGCTCTAAAGGCACATGTGGGAAAAAAAGGATGATAGACTAAATAATCCGCTTTATTCACATTCATAACACAAGCGATTGTGTTTCACATGCACCTTCTCAATCACTGCTGCTGACGTGTTACAACGTGTCAGCAATAAGGGCTGAAATATATCAACCCAAATGAAGATTAAATCTAGGCAGTGTGGCAGTCTGCGTAATCGACTGTCACTGATAGACTGCATGAATCAGTATGGGTTAGAAATAAATCAGCCATATCTGTGCCATGTTATGTCATTCTGTGTATGTTTCTTATTACCACTGGATGTGATTTTGCAGTTTTTTAGTCCAAAATCCAAAATAATCTGCTTTCAGACATTTGTTAATAGCAAATAATCTGATGTGGGTCTTGTTCATTCATTCATTCATCCATCTTCTACCGCTTATCCGAACTACCTCGGGTCACGGGGAGCCTGTGCCTATCTCAGGCGTCATTGGGCATCAAGGCAGGATACACCCTGGACGGAGTGCCAACCCATCGCAGGGCACACACACACACACTCTCATTCACTCATGCAATCACACACTAGGGACAATTTTCCAGAGATGCCAATCAACCTACCATGCATGTCTTTGGACCGGGGGAGGAAACCGGAGTACCCGGAGGAAATCCCTGAGGCACGGGGAGAACATGCAAACTCCACACACACAAGATGGAGGCGGGAATCGAACCCCGACCCTGGAGGTGTGAGGCAAACGTGCTAACCACTAAGCCACCGTGCCCCCCCTGGGTCTTGTTCATAACCACCAATCTAAATACTGTGTAGAGGTTAAAATGGTGCTATAACTGCATTCAGTACAGAGCAGACAGTCCAAACATGTACAAACTATTGCTAAAATCATATATTATTTGCATGACCTGTCAACTAAAGCCACAGATCAACAGAGGAGATACATGAAATAAGTACTATATGTGTACTGTATATACAAGTTATAAATGATGTTTCCAGTAAGGTTATCTCGACAATGCACTGATTGTTTAATGAACAGTTCCCAGTTACAAGTAATCTGAAAATTAGAGGCTGTCAGACAGGCTCCAGTAGCCAGTTCCTTTTCTCTTCTCTTGCTATTTTTATTATCTGCAGTGTCTATAAACTCTCTTACATCTGCAGATCCACGTCTGCTCTTAAGAGCCAGTGCTAAACACACCATCACTCATTTTAAAATGAAGAAATGCAATTTACAGATCATCCCAAACCAATTCTGAGGCCATCAAGTCATGTGTGTTTGTGTGGTTAGGAGTAATGAAAGACATATTTGTTTCTAAATGAGTTGCACATGAGCAGAATTTAGCTCGCTTCGATCATGTGGATTAACAGCAAAATGTTCTGTGTCACATTATATCTAACAAACAATCTGTCAGAGTGAGTCTTGCTATTTAAATATTGTTCACATTTTCATCATTTTTATGAGGTGAAAGTTAAGGCCAAAAAAAATTTATTTAACTTTTTGTCACATTACTGTAAGATACAATGTGAATTAGACCATTTATTTTAGTGTTTTTTTTTAGGTATGCCATAATTATCATGTTTATTGTATGACATTATATAACATTTCTACAAAAGAACAAATAGTTTCAGGAAAAAAATAAACATTGATCATTAGAGCCAGATTACCTGCAAGTTTTTAAACTATAAATGCTATACTTTAAATCTCAGTGACTTCTTCATAATCATCTACGATTCCTCTCCTTCCTCTCTTACTTCCCAATCTTGCTTTTCATTCGGTTTTTCTTTTTGTTCTATTTAAAAGTAACATCCGTCTTACAAGATCCCATCACAAGAAGACAGCTCAGACAGAGAGCTGTTTGCATCTAGCAGTTTCATGTGTCTTTCATTCATATCCAGTTTAATACCAGGTCTGAATAAGGCCTTATTTGAGTCAATCTTTTTTCTTTGGAAAAGGCTCAGGTGGCATTTACTCAGGCATACAGGGCTATGCCTTACATAATGAGCCTGTATAGTAAAGAGGAAGCCTTTGGGGATGTTCATTGTGTATTGGAGGGAATACATTTTTATATATTTTAAAATTAATATATATTCCTACATGAAGACAGCAGGTTGTCACGCAGGTCCTGGTGAAATTTTTAGCTAAATTTTGAACAATATGTATTGACTTTTTTTTTTTAATTTGACAAAAAATGGCAGCTTTAGATCTTTTGTATATCTAAAAGACGAAAGTGTGGTACGTAATGAGCCATGAGAAATCCTATCCTGCTTCCAACATTATTGTTCCTCTGTGGGTGTACATCATGGCCTTAGGTATGTTGAGTGTCTGAGCTACTCTAAGCTCTTTAGTAACTACATTTTAATCTTTTTTCTTGCTCACTGTCTCCTTGTCTGTCTTCCACTTTGCCCTGCCTATAGCAGGTGCTTCAGTTCTTAATATTTCATCCTTACACTCTTTGAGTTAGTCACAGAGTAATCTCCATTACTGGCATGACTGAGTAGGAGGATGTGTGTGTGTGTGTGTGTGTGTGTCTCAGTTTTCACGGATCGATCAATATCACTTTCCATACACGATATGTTAAGTGAGCAAATTCTGATTTAGTAGATGAGAGGAAATAAGACTGACAGAGATCGATTACCTGTCTGCCTCTGTGCTCTTTCTTCATGTCTCACTTTCTTGCCTGCTTGTGCATGCACACATACACACACATATATCAAGTGTAAGTGCACAGATATTTTGCAAAACACTGCTCAGAGGCTATACAACTGAAAAGGCAACAAACTTCTCATATAATATTTTATTAACGGGCCTGAATTATATTCCAGACTCAGCTGGCTGTCTGTTCCTTTGAAAGATTATTCCAATGTTTTTCAACTTGAACTCTTTGGTATTTGTAGTGTGTATGACCCAAGAATTTCAATTTCCATGTATGGAGAAAAAAATGAGCAAAACAATATTTATTAAAAACTCACACGTCCATGGGTAACTGTTGGGGCAGGCAGCAAACTTTCATAACTCTTGCAGCCAAAGGTGTTTGTAAAATAAATGTTACATTAGTATAATTCATCTTTTCAACAACGATACAGATTTTGTAGTCATTACCAACTTAAAAAAAGCTCAGGAGAAACGTGAAAGTGGCTACGTTTTGCCTAAATGAATTATTACTACAAACTCTTACGGAAAGCATTGAAATAAATGGATAAAACTTACAGCTTTCTCTCAAGTCTGTCTCATCCAAGGCCTTCATTGTAAACCTTTAAGCACTGCTGTTTTGAATGGACACAATATAGTGACACATTTTTATTAAGGAAATGAAATAACTGCCCTTAGATTGCAATAATAATGGTCCTGCAGTCCATTACTTTATCAGGTCTATGTTTGGTTCGTATTCAGCCTCACATTTTATGCAATGTCCCTTACCATAACTGTGCATGGAGGATAAATAAATGTAAATGTATATTATGTGCTATCAGTGACCAGCCTATCTGCTCTTTTTCTTGGATCGTTGTCGTGAGTGACAGCGCAAGCTCTTGTGCTGTCATTTCCTGTCAAATCACTGTTCACACCTGAGAATTCCTGAAACCTGACAAAGGCCTCTAATATGTCAAAAAATAATTGGCAGCCCATTTTGTCTCCTGCCCATCAGGCCATCTTATCATTTGAGGTCTGAGCATCTTTTACTCGGTCAAACTGAGGAAATGAAAAAGAATAGATTATGTCATCACAAATGAATTGCATGATTTTAGCTATAGATTGGAAAGAAAAGCAATGGATTTACTTGTTAATCATTTTTATCTTTCAAAGTTCAGTTTCAACTCTGTAATGGGTATCATGAAGATCGATGACCAGCTCCTAAACCAGTGCCTCGGAATCTAAACCAGGGACAGCACATTTCATACAAATTACTGCAGACAACTGAGCTGTCTATGAGATTCTGACAGCTTGAAGATTATGGAACTGATGGACAGGTAACCTTTAGAACTGTAAACATATGTGCACACCATGTCTGAATCAATACAGCATTTGGAGTCACGTTTGGCAGATGTGATATTACTGCTGAGAGAACAGCATCTGCTTATTCACACTCATTTATATTCCATTTCACATAAGAATCGGAGCACAGAGTAATTACATCTGCACTCATTCAGACAAAATACAGAATACAGACAGTAGCAAATAAACAGCTGACACAATGTATGCACAGTAAATGTCATACAATCCAACACTACATATATTTACATGTATTATATGTTATGAAATAATCATCAATGCCAAGCAAGACAACAGTAAGGCTGAAACATTTACATACAGTGGTGATCAGGGTGTGGTTTCTCGTCAATGAAAACATTCAGCAGAGTACAGGATATGGATTATTGTTGCAGGGACAGTATTCTATTGTTCATACAGAAATCCTTGGATCAAGGTAATACTCTGGGAGGAAAAGCACTGTAAAACCTTATAACAGTCAGAAAAGACACACAACATTTTCTATATCGTTGGTCTCATGATTTTAAAATAAATGTCTTTTAAAACAACACATACTAAACATATGTAAGATCATAAATAGCAGTACTAAACGAATTTTCTCAAAAAATCTGTTTTATAATCAAACCATTAAAATGCATGCAGCCTCTATTATGTGGCATAAAATGACCTGAACTGGAATACATGTGGTGCTATACAACTATAGCGTCCAAGAGCCACACCAGCAGCAACCGTTTAACTTCATTTTTACTTCAAGCACCAAGACAACTGCATACGCAACCGAGTGTGTAGTAATGCTCTCCAGGGCATACTTTAGCTCATCCTATCCTTGTGTTCATTTAAATGTAAGCATCTTTAAACAAATCTACCCAACAGCACAACAACTGTCTTGCAGCAACTCGTCCGATACGCAATTTTCGAAATGTAATAGAAGAGTGAAATGAATTATTCCTCCAGGGGAGCTCAAAGGTAAAGTGTAGAAGCAATGTGGCCTTATGGAGTTTAGTCTCAAATCACAGTAGTGCCACACACTATCCATGCCATTCTGTGCTTCAGAAAGCGATACGTAGCATTCTCTGAGGAAGACAATGACGCAAGTGTTGCTAGCATACTGACAAGGGAGTGGAATGCTAGACTATAAAAACACATCTAAAGTCAAAACCGCTCTAAACTCATTTAAAAGTAGAGAAGAGGCACCTTAAACTGTTCACAGTGTGTGTGGCCATGTTGATTTGATGTCACAGTGTAAACAGGGAAAGAAATCGTAGTTGGGAAGTTGAAATTTCAAGTTGAAGGGCGTTTTCGGTGGCTTTTACTGGTTGTACAGTAACAATAGGCCAGAACTATTTTGGCCAGAAGTTTTTTGGTCAGAGTTAACACTGTAATGGCATCACTTTCAAACTATGAACTAAGCTGTTTTGATAGATGATAAAACTTTTTAACTAATTTGAATTACTTCAAAATAATGATATTTAAAATAATGTATTTTTCAATGGGACACAGCATGTTGATTTGCTAAAAGCTAATATGTTTATAATATGTTTTGTAAACAGTGTTTATAATGTAGCATGTTGTACTGATTCCTGTGTCTCCCATGTGATGATTTTAGCGTTATAACCTTATGTGCTTTGCTAACCTCACCATTCAATTGCTTGAAAGAGACGTTATAACATTGTAAGCATGCGAGATTCAGTTCATACTGAATTTTCGCTGCAAGACAGATCAAGTGCCTTTGTTGTCCCTTTTTTAATCTTTTATTAATCTGTCACTGGTGGTGTTAGCTTGTTAACATTGCTAATTTTGTAGGAGTTTGATGGAATTATTCTGAATTCGACTTCAAAGACAAGAGTTTCATTACATTATTTTTACATCCGAGCTACAAAGTGGGGGAAAAAATTGAGGCCTCCACTTTTTATCTTTTGTTAGCAACAATCAAGCCAGCTAACTGTGGTGAGTGATGGTGAGTATATTCTCCTTCCTAAAACAGCATACCAGAGGTAGCACGAGACAGGATACAAGTTTCTGTATGTGCAGTACAAATTCAATGCATTTAAATAAACTATATATTTATTACTGCAGAGTGATAATGATTCGAATATGAGAAGGGAGAATTCCAAACAGGAAAAGCAAGCAGGCTGTATAACTGTATGTCTGGTTAAAGCATTTTGTTCTAGCAAGTCAATATGACACATTTTCTGTAATAGTGATAACAGCTCGCTCATGCAGTTTGTCAGTTCTGAAGTGACTAAAAAAAAAAAATACTGTGAAACGGATGAGTCAAAATTCAAATGAACATTTGTTGTAGTGTGAAAATAGCCAGTAAGACTTCACATTCATTGACGCATTAAAAACTGTTTTTTCGGGCCTCCATTTTCATCTAAATTTGTCCTATGGGATGTGTATTTTTGACAGGAAGTATCTCATATGTTCATATACAGGACGTCCCAAAAGTCTCCATACACAGGGGAAATTAACACAGTTTAGCAAAATCTCTTCCAAAAATGTTAATACTACTATTTATATATAAAAGAATGCCTTTGACAAATGAAAAACGTATTGAAATATTTCTCATGGCTGGATCAGGAAACTGTCTGAAGGTTGCGATTTTAACAGGAAACATGGCAAGCACATCACACACTGTTAACAAACTGAGAGTCAAAGTTGGGAGAGGCAACACTGTGTGTATTTACAAAGAAATGGCAATCATGTATACAATGTTTTGTAGATAAAGTCTTCATTTCCTCTATGTATGGAGACATTTGGGATACATGGTATATTTACTGTTCTCATTTCTTCGCTCCCAATAGATTAGAAATGCCTCAAACCCAGCTACTGCATCAAAAATTTACAGATCACAGTCTAGAAATCCATATATGTTCATAAAGCACTCCTTTAAAACGTAAACAATATAACTTCAATCAAACTGTGATTGTCACATATGCATAAATACACTCCTACCCACCTGGTGGCTAAACTCCCGTGAAACATTATCAGGTCCAGACTCCTCATTCCTGTCCCTGAATCCCCTTCATATTTACAGAACAACATGTTAATTCCTGTTTAGAATATTTATAAGATGAATAATAAATGGTTAATTCTCTTAATCTACTGTGAAATATAATGCAGCTAGAGCTTTCACTGGTTACCTTGCAGCTATCTAAGCCCACCATGTCCCCATGTGTGGCAAAATGCCACGCAGTAGTATCTGCAGTGTTAGGCTGTATGATTCATCCTCTAGCGTTTCTCCTGTTCAGGATGTGGTTCATGTTGGATTTAATGTCGGATTTAACAATACAAAATGCCACACAATCTATACTGCATGACTCCTTCGTGGATAGTATGGATTTGGATGGTTTTCCACGACCCACCTTTAAAAGCACTTTGATAAAATTATGAGACAATAAATGAGGAGAAAATACACACATCCAACCATCAACAGCACAATATACCTAATAAAACTAATCATTAGCACACAGATTAGTTGACGTGTAGCACGTTCAGATTTAGAGGCTGCTCATTTGATCTGTTGCATTATCGAGTGTTCTGCCAGGATGTGTTATGCAGGGTTACCATTCATTTGCAAAGAAGCCAAATCACTTTGCACATATGCACATGGCTCTCCCATCTCTCACGCTTGAAAAAAAAAGAAGAATATTTACAGAAAAACCCTCAGCTGAAATTTAACTCCACATTTAGAATGAGAGAGGAGAAATTGACAGGCAAAAGTGCAAACCTGGATATTTTGCTATGAAATCCTGCAATCTGACAAAGCAGAAAGATTCTTATTGAAAAACAATTCGGTCTTGTGGAACGTGTGGTTTGTGTGTTCATTTGCATTTTGAGAGGAAAGCACATTTTATGTTATCTCTTGTTTGTGAGTCCCACAAAGGGCTGTGTGGTTACAGACCTGCTACCAGACAGCATAGATGTTGGTCAACCATACAATCATGCAGGCAAATACAGGCTTTTCACCTGCCTCATCTGGTGTATGTGGTTGTCCAAAAAGGTTTCAATTGCAAATATGTATAACCAATACCCTGGGCTAGTTAAAACATTTGGCCTGAGTTCAGCTGTTTTACACATCATAAAACAGCAACCTAATCATTTGAGAAATTTTCTTACACGCTTCTGTCTTGAACAAAATCTCAGAAAGATACCGGACCTGGTCGTGTGTGAATAGAACGTGATGCATGACCAGGAAAAAGAAGATGTCTGTGTGTATAATTGTTCACAGTGCACATGTCACACTTTTTGAGACAGCTGAGTTAAAACACTAGCAACTGTCACCATTTTGTTCCTGGAATGAGGATTAAAGGATTTAAGGACCCCTCCCCATGCCCTGATCTTCTCATATCTCAGAAAGAGAGAGAGATAAAGAAAGAGATAAAGAGCACCCACAGTGATAGTTACATCCCTCACTCACACAAACATAAACAATTTACTTTAAATTAGATGGACAGGTTCAACTTCTCGTTCTGACACGTGGATCAAGATTTATTCCTTATGCCATCTCAAGGGAGTTTTCTCCTTTCCACTGTACCCTTTGGTTTGCTCATTAGAGGTCTAGACATGTATTTGTGGAAACCAGCTTTGTTTCAGTTGCAGTGTTTAGAAGCAGATTTCCATAAATCCAACTGTATATTCTGAATAAACTGTTTATGCTCCATAAACCTGGCAGTGTGTTGAACATCTGTTTACATGCACATTAAATATAATCTGAACCTGCCTGGAACAGTACTTAGTGTAAATGTCACCATAACAGCCAGAAACTTGTCCTCACAAAGTATCACGTGTCAATAATGTAAACTCAGCATTTTAGCAGGGTTTACAATCTCAGCAAAATGTAATATAATTGTACTCTAGAAAAAGAATTTATGCACAGAAATATATATCTAGATGCCTTCCACAGCCTCATAACCAACCGTAATCCATAGTGGCTGGTCATGATATTAGATGGGTGTGATATAAAATCTAATATCATTTTCCTGACAGTGAAACTGCAGTGAACATTTCATATGTGCTAATATATAATCATATTAATGTTCGGACATCTATTTTTAATAACATGCTTGGTAGACTCAGGTTGAAGTGCAGACCGATGCTTTCACATTCACATTCAACGTCATTGTGTCACTGTTCCAGTGCAACCAAACTTGCACCAACTCCTACAGGAAGTGTCTCTGGCTCGGTACCTTGACCGTCTTCCCGCATGATAGTCAAGTCAACTCAAGTGAAGTCAGGAAGCTTTTATTGTCATTTCATCCTTGTATAGCAGACGCAGTACATAATGAAATGAAACAACGTTTCTCCAGGAACATGGTGCCACACAAAACAACAAGGAGGTAAAGTGTATTTTGTAAACAGACTTTGTGGCAGCTGACACATTAACAATTTTTTATGTGAACCATTCTCTATTTTGGACTAAATTGCAGGTGAGAAAGTTCCATAAAAGTTTATAGGTGCAAACAGCAGCACATATTGTAATCACAGAATCAGTTAGAAGCAGCTCTGTCTAGGAAGCAAATAAAGCAGTGAATGAGACATCTGTGAAGAAAACAAAATTCTGGTGTAAGACTGTCTGAGGTATGTAAATCAACTGAGGAAAACAATCCTGCTCTTCTGACATTGAATTTCATTGTGAGCGTATGCTGTTTTATAAAACGTTTAATAAAACTTGGGCCAGGAACCTTTGTTTTGTCTCCTTCTTTTGATTATTTTCCACCACAGAAACTATTACAGCTGATCAATACATTTTATCACAGGTCTCATTAATTGCACAATAAGAATGATGTGAAAAATACTATCAATGGACAACTATACAAAACTATCACAATAAGCTTTCTCACATTATTTATTTTAGCTTAGTGTACATGTACAGTATTTAATGCTTGGTTAAAAAACATATATTGCTTGCTTATAGCAGCTGTATTTTAATTCTGCATGATCACGAATCTCTACAAAATCAGCTGAAATACACACAGAACCTCTAAAGTATTGGACCAGATTTATCCTGTGTTAGCTCAGAATTATTACATCTCTCCCACTGGGATTCTGTGTTGTCTAAAACGGTTCCCAAATGCTCACTGTGCCCCACCCAGCCACCGGAAAGTTAACTATACCGCAATAGTCCCCAGAGTATACTGCCACGCCCCTTGTTATACCAATTATACAAGCCAGCCCTCTATCTCCACGGAAATGCATCCCTGTCTCCGCCTCACTCTGAGAATATCTGCAGAACAAACAGACACACATTCACAGTGTGAATTTTACACACACATACACATACTCTCATAAACATATACAAAGTCTCCCCTTCTCTTTCTGTGCAAGGAGTGGTGTATTGGCTAAGCTAGATGTATTCATATTTAAACAGCGTATTGATGTAACGTTTTAAATTCATTGTGGCTTAGGAGCCACTCCCACCTACAGCCTCTAATTTAGAGTCTTATTATAGCTCAGCAAACGTACACACAAATGCACCAAAATTTGGGCCACATGGGCATTTCAGGAGAGAACAGCCACTCTATCACACCGCGGTTTTTCAGGACACGTCAGTGCAAACTAGCATTTACAGAACCACAAACAGAGCAAAGTGTTATCTGTGGAGATTCCCAGAGATGTTTAAACACACATACACCCACACAGACAGACTATCATTTACATCCGCCTCTCCTCCAACCCTCCCTCCCCTTATGTGTGTCTGTCAGGTACAGATGGAGAGGATTTCCCCTCCCCCAATCAGAGTGGGGCATCGTCTGAATTAATGAACGAGAGCGAGAGCAGGAGAGAGAGAGAGAGTGAGAGAGAGAGAGAGAGAGAGAGAGAGAGACAGCAGGAGAGAGAGAGCGGGAGAGGGAGAAGGAGAAAGAGAGAGAGCAGGAGAGAGAGCGAGAAAGAGGGACGCGGAGAGGCAGATGGATTTACAGAGAAAGACTGAAGCGAGAGAAAGAGATTGTGTAAAGCTGTGACTGTACTGTGCTCAGTGGTTGTCATGGTGACTGTAGTGAGCAGGTAGAGAGACGGGTCTCCTGGGAAAGAGCAAGCAGCACTGCACTTCTCCATCCACCCTCACTCTCTCTCTCTCAGTTTCTCTGTCTCCCTCTCTCTCACTCCTCCTCTCTCTGCATCCCCAATGTCTTTCCCTCTTTCCATTTTCTCTATAATTGGATTATATTTGAATCAGGTTCTACATCACTTGTAAATCGCTTTGGATAAAAGCACCTGCCAAATGAAAAAATGTAAACGCATAATTACTACTTTCAGTATAATAAAAACAAGGTGCAGTTAGCATGCAGCTGAAAAAAAAACAAATATTGTAATAGCTTAATCATAATTAGCTGTGTGATACACAGGCACTTTTTGACATAGACCTAAATCAATGATTCTATTTGTGTAAAGACAAAGCCTTAGAGTATTGATGTTGTGACCCAGATTTCACCAGCTAGCATCCATCACCTTGGTGGAGGTCAGAGGGAGGTGAGTCAGTGTAAAGCTTTCAGTGGTGGTGACACAGCTGAGCTACCTGCCCTGACGGTTCAAATGAATGAAAGCCTGGCAAGCAGGAATGAATAATATAACTGATCCCTCATGATACTCTTTAGAAAGATGCTGAATTTCTGCATTAATTCACAAAACTCATCAAGCTTTGCAGGCTTATGCATAAGCATGTCTTGGGGATTAAAAAATACCATAGAGCTCATGAAGCCTAATGTTTTTCATGATAGATGTTGATAGATTGTAATATGTTATAAAAACAGCATGTGGTCATAATGGAAGAAATCATAATGCAGGCTTGAGGCAAAAAGATCAAGATGCACCAAGGCGCATTAAGAATCATTTTATAATCACATCATGGCACCTTGCATAAAAATGTAATCAAATCGTGGGATGCATAGAGATTCCCAGGCTGGCTGCCAAGCAAACACAGTGTACTGCTCTTAATGAAAGTGATTAACACAGTTACCAATTCGCAAAAAAAAAAGGTTTGTTCCACCTTGTGTATTTGTATTCTGAATTACACCTGTCTGATCCACAAGTAGAAAGTGAGAAGGCTCACATCAACATTTTCTCAAACTCTTTCTCTAAACTAACCATTGTAAATAATAAGTTGTAACTGTTTTTGCTTGGGTGTAATATCTCTCTATGATTTTTGCCTCATTGTTATTATCTAACACAAGTCCCACTTACTATCCATGACATGCACAGTTATGTTTTGGACATGACGATGCCGATACAGTGCAGCATGTCTATTATTGCAGTTGCACATGGTTGTGTCTGTGTGGTCTGAGAAACTCAGGGGTAGAATTTCCCTGTGAAATTCTCTGCTTCACACATTCCGTTCTCCCATTTTGTCTCTCCTCCTCCTGTCTCTCTATGGTTGTCTTTGTCGTCTGCAGCACAAAACACTGATTCATTATTGACCAAAATGAATTTAAGCATGCAACTACACACACACACATACAGAAAGCAGAGACAAAGAGGAAGGGGGATATGTCCACTTAGCAACATTTCCAGATCTAAATTAAACTCTGGTTTTGGCAGACAGGACTGTAGAGGATATTACACCACCAAACTTCCTTTCAAGAGGCCTCATCCTCTGACTGGTAAAAATGTTATTCTAGACAAGGGTCAGTAGTGGCCTTGTTTGAGCTTCAAGCTAAATCAAATGATAAGAGTGAGAAAAATAAAAAAGAAATATGTATGTAAGACAGTAATAGAGATAAACATGAATAGAAATTTAGTGTGAAAAAGGGAAAAAGATTAAAAGAGAATGTCGGGTCTATATGCCACACCATATATATATATATATTTATTTATTTATATATATGGTGTGGTATGGGGTATATATATATATAAATATATATATATTAAATATGTGTGTGTGTCTTATGTGCATCTTTTTTTTTCTCTAACCGTAAAGCATTATAATTTCTTTTCATTTGCTGCTTAGAATATAAAACTATCATTTTCATCCATCATGAAAACACTGCGCTTTATGTTTTATATATCGTTTCTTCTTTGGCACATTTAAAAAATGTATGTATAAACATGAAAAGGCTTCATTCTTTCCCTCTTTCACTCGCTTTCTAACCATATCTCAACCTGTTTTTAATGGATTGAACAAAATCCAGTTCTTTGTTTGTTTGTTTTTCTTCTGTCAAGCTGAATTCAGAGGTCAGAGCTCTGAACATTGACCTGTCCAAAGTCAACAGAATAAAATCTGTTATCATGGTGGACCTGTAACTAATATAACTGGTATAATAAGTCATTATTCCTATAATTGTAAAATTACTTTTAGCAAAAGGCAGCATTTTTACTGACCTACATTATTATTTATTTAGCTGGATATTTAGTTTCAATGACATAATTGCAGGCGTTTTGCCTTGGCTGCAGTATGGAGGTGTTTCCGTTGCCACACGTTCAGAAAGCGCGCACACACACAGAAGCGTGTGTCCCACAGGTAACTCACTATATTACAAAACCACATGTGAAGTCACCTGCAGTTTAGACGTAGCATTTAGTAGCAATTCAGTGCGGTAGTGTGCGGTTCCGGACGGTGCCGATATGGTCAGTTCCTCTCATCTCCCACGGGTCCCAATGACGTCATCCTCCCTCGCGCAAGCCCGCAGCCGTTCCGCTGCACCCCACCGACTGATGCACCTACCCCACCCTACCCCGGCTACTAAACCCCACAATCCCACCATCGCGCCACGACCTCGATCTATCCGAGCATGCAGACAAAAGCCAAACGAGCTTAATTAGCTGAGATGTGATAATTATGGCCTATCCCACCATCACACACACAGACCAGACATGGGGAGGGGGCGCGGGCTTGTTGTGTCCCTGACCTACGGTGCCCACGAGGCCACTCACGAAGCCACACGCTGATCAATAAAGCTGGTGGATAAAAACCGGTAACGGAACCCCACCGGTGACGTCTCCACTGAGCTCTCGAGCGCACGATGCACTGGAGATGCGGTCAAACCGAGAGACCTGGCTCGCGCCTGAGATTTACAAGAAAGCACCATGCACGTTCTGTAAAGACAATATTTATTCATGACGCCACTCTACACACATAAGAGCACTACACCGTCAAATCTGTCATTAAGTGCCCACGCGCGCGTGTGCGCGCACACAAACACACACTCACACACACACACACACACACACACAGGTGCTGAAACCAAGGTCTCGCGCGGCCACGTTTGTCTGCGGATAACAATAGAGCGCGACTGCTCGGCTTACCGACACGGAGTGCGCGAGCAGCAGCGCCACAGCCATCCAGCCCGGCAGCTTCATGGCAGCAGCAACACGGATCACCGGATCGCCCACTTGCCCCCGCTTCGTCTCCAAAAAAACGGGGAAAATACTAAAATCGTCTGTTTTCAGGATCCGAGTTCAGTGCAGGCGGTCGTCGGGACATCCGTCCTGTCCGGGATCTTGGTGAATCTAATCCCCGCTAAAGCGCACGAAGACCAAAACAGGAGCAGTGGCGCACGGCCTATCTGTGTTTTACTGACTTTTTGTGCTCGGGTCCTGTTGGACTCACAATTAGCAAGATCCAGCCTTCAGTCTCTCTCTCTCTCTCTCTCTCTCTCTCGCTCTCTCTCTCTCTCTGGAGGATGTGCGCCGGGCCGGGTGGGTTCTCCTAATGAGGATAAGAGCGCCCTCTACAGCCCGCTCGAGCATCCGTTACAACCGGGGAGGGGGAGAGACCGGGAATCTCCGCTCGGAAGCTCACACCCGTTATTACAGCACGAGCTGATCTGTGTGTGTGTGTGTGTGTGTGTGTGTGTGTGTGTGTGTGTGTGTGTGTGTGTGTGTGTGTGTGTGTGCTGTATCTCCAAGCATTAGAACCATGACAGACAAGGATCCTAAATGTAAATGACAGGATTCATATTTTGTCCCTCAGGTTCTATAGATCACACAGTTCAAGGGTTCCAACTTTTTATTGTCATTGAGTTTGACACAGTGAAATTCTATTAGTGACATCTCAAGCTGATGCCTAAAAGTGACAAAATTAAAAAAAAAAAAAACAGTACAAGATGAGTCCAGTAGCAATGCCTACAGTAGGAATGATGCACTGTTAGAAACTAATAACTTCAAATGAGGAAAATGGACTAACCTTCATCAACCTCTCAATCACCTGGTGAAACAAAGCATGGACAAAATGGGCTAAAATGTGTTTCCTAGACTTTCCAGATCTGTTTTTCAAATTCCACAACATTAGCAGAAAGTAATGAAAAATTACTCTGTTGAAAGTAAAGGTTTACTGTATTCAGCCTAATAGAAAAATAAATTGTAACCGAAAATTGGAATTGATTTATCGCTTTATTTACCCGATGATTGGTTAAATGTAAATGTTGGATAACATTACGATCCATGCACTATTAAGAATATGTAATTACGTACACATTGTCATTGGCACCCAGTCACCAAGATAATTGTGCTGATGCTGAAACAAAATAAATTCTCTATATTGTACCATAAAAAACCTGTAACAAATACTTACATCATAGTTAATATTAACACTATTATCTCATGCTATGGCTTACATGTGCACCACACAACAGTCTACATTGTCTACAAGAACATTAACATTGTTCTTTTTACATCCAGTCTTTATTGTTAAAATTTTAAAACAGGAATAAATGAATAACATTTTTTAGCACTGTTTGGAATTTGACTTTCTTCTGTAAATTTTCTCTAAACAGTTTGGTTTCTTCCCTACAAGATGTGTAATGTACACTGTGTTTAGCCAAATATTAAAGCTTCTTGCTGCAGAGCTCTATATAGCTCATTTGTGAAAGCTCAGAGAAACAATGAATGGTTTTCCAGAGCTGCTTAATGGCTATTGTATGATTATTAATGACTTTTAGATTGATTTATTCCAGGATGGAATTAAAGATTGAAAACTCTTTTTTTATAAGTCCATAATGCATTGCCAATTCTTTCAAATAATTTGCAGTGAATACTTCAGAATGAAGGTAGACATGATGAACAGAATCAGAAGTATGGATTTTTGTTTGTAGATTGCAGAGTATCCAATACACTGGTATCTGATGTATGGCTCTAGTAATAGTTGTCTAGAGATAAAACATAAGAAGCAAGGTCATTTATATAGGTGATATATGCAGTCGCTTATCCGGTTGAGGAGCGGGCACTATAAGGGAGATTAATCACCAGTGGTGTTAAACACCCCAAAGACTGATTTGTTATCTGCACATACATGTTGTGAATGTCTCATTCAAACACATCCCGAAGTTGCTTTATCGAGTTATTTGATTTAGCACAGCCTTTCAATTAGCAGTTTAATGCAGAACTGTCATGATGGGGGTTTTAAGGAGTTTTTTCCGCGATGGTGAAAGCTGTCATCAAATGCTGTATACAGATGGAATTATATAACAGTGGTATATCTGCCCATTTATCTATGGATGTCACATACTGAGGCTTTCCAGCTGGCTGGGGTTTTATGGCCTGTTATCTAATTGAAAGCTCTTCATAAGGTTACACTTTTAATTCTTATTTGTACTGACCTTTGGTGAAAAAAAAATGTATTCTTTAAGTACTTTTTATGTTGGCGATTCTGCAATGAGTCTGAAAGACAAGCATCAAATAAGGGTTTGTATGAGTAAAATAGTTTCAGTGTTGACAAAAATATTGTACACAAAGAACAGCTTCAGATGTACCATGACCACTCCCATCTTTGGTGGTAGAGCTGTGCAAATAAAATACTGGCAAATGCATCCAGTTTTCCTTTGCTAACGTTCACCACCACAGTGAAACGCCTTCTGTCAATTCTTGCTGATCAATTTTCACAATCGTTGGTGATGCATCATCATGTAGGTTATGGACCTTGTGATCTTATTTGATATCAGTGATCTTGTGTGATGGCTGTCAATCCCAACCTGCCCCTTTCCTCTGTGTAAACACACAAGGGCACATCTCTATCTCACAGTTTACTCATTAGTTCACAATCCATGTGCATTTTGTATTTTTTTGTTTGTTTGGTTGTTCTGTTATTTATTTTTTTTTTTTGATGGCTTTCTAACATTGAGCAAGTTGTGTCTATATATAAGGAATAAAACATGATGGGGCATGATATTGTAAGATAGCAATCAAAAATAGGATGGAGTGAAGTTTACGTTTTATTTACTTCTAAGAGCATGTCCTGGCATGTTTTCTTTTTTCTTTTTCTACCACAGCAAATAATAATAACATACAGGTATTATGAGCACATTAATATAAACCTTTCATATGCCTTGCACCTTGTACCACTGTCAGAGCTGCTGTTATAGAAGATTCATCAACACCTTCTGACCAATCAGATTTGAGTTGAGTCCATATCAATTCTGCAGTATAATGAGTTTTAAAGCATTAGATAGTTTTGTTACTGCAAACATATGATGCAGGGAATTGGAAGCTACGTCAGGTCCGTCCGTCAGGTACGGTCAGCAGTGGCTGCAGATCAGACCCTCAAAAATTCCTCTGATCTTTTTATTTATTAGATTTCAGATGAAGTCACAAAGCTAGTGGTTGTTGCACACATATTCGATATGGCTGCTTTAAGGTTTATCAAACACGTGCGCACACACACACACACAGTTCTAATGCACAACTACACTATTTAATAACATTACCCTCCTCAGAGCTACAAAAACAATATTATTTTCATGGTCTCAGAAGATAACTGTGACTAAATTATAGAATTTTGTTGTGATTAAGAAAGAATTTTAGAATCAGTAGGTTGAAATGATTTTCCACACCTGTAGCATGCCAGTGTTGACCTCATTTCCATTCACATAATGTCCATCTGTCAGTGTTCAACCCTTTTAACAATTCTTGCCAATGTGCCTTTCAGAAATGGAAAAATGTTTTCAACTATGGGATTACTCAAATTTTCTTTTTTTTTTTACAAATGATATTGGAACTAGAGACAGTTTTAAATGACAAATAATTATAGAAACCGTTCACTTGAAAGTCACAGTTTAGTACATTCTCACTATAATAGCTGTCTGCAGAACACAGACGTGCCTTATACAGGGCATCCACAAGCTACAGAGACACTTCTCAGAACACGATCTACTTAAAAAAATCATATTGTATCATTCTACAAGGTTGTTTCCACGAGATGATTGTGTGGTGGTGCCTAAGGGTCAGAGAACGTTTTGTTCCAGGTTTGTGCAAGACATTTGCATCTTTTTTTTTTTGATAAACCTCTACACCATCACCAAAAGTCCAGAAGCAAACATTTCAGGTTTTTAATGTTTTGTTACCAATGTTTTATGCGTTTTGGGGTTTTTGCATGCTTTAAATGAGAGGAAGGCGAGTTATCATTTAAGTGTACTTTAACACCTAATGGTTATTTGTTCATTAAACACTGGTTCTAAAAAGCCATCATCACAAAAGTGTCTAACAACTTGCTATACACCATTAAGCTATACACCATTAAGCTGTCTGGTAAACTAGACCAATAACTTAGTTAATTTTGCATAAGCAAACATTAGGGAGCGGATTATGGCACTGCTCAAGTCTGCAGGAGTGCTAGAATATGTTAAAAGATCTGGGTTGTGTTGTGAGTTTATACTGTTTATCTTCATTGTAGTAGACAGAGTATTACACTCAAGTGTAAAGATAATATTTAATCATGTATTCATAGGATTATGATTTATATGTAAACACTTGTATCAAATAAAGGCATGCACATATAGTTTATAGTAGTAAAAAGGTGGAAGAAACTGCTTAAGAACCACAAAATGGCAGCAGTACAGCAAACAATCATTATACTGTAAAATGAATCATCAGAAGAATAAAAAGAAGAGTCAGGGACATTTTTAAATTTTGAGATTTTTATCCATGTTTTGTTTCAAAATAAAGATCACACATCGTTTAGAGACAATCTACAACTGGAGTTACAAAAAATAGTTGCCCAGGCAGAAAGCACACACAGCATCTGTTAACTATACACATTATGGTTACAAGTGTGCTCGCATAAAGAGATCATAGGAAATATACACAAGGCTGTTTAAATATACACCGCAGAGTGTTCCAAATCAAAATGTTACAATCACTTACAAGTAGACAAAAGAATGGCAAATCTGTACACACCTTGCAACCAGGGCAATCTACGCATCACACACACACACGCTCGCTGCTATCTGCCCCAGAGCAAGGGAGGGACTATAAAAGATCTTAAAAAAAGGGGGGATGAGCAAATGTGAAAAAATGGCTGGTGAATGGCTAAAAGCAGAGTGCCCATGTTTGTCTTCTTTGTACATCTATGCCATTTTAATCCAAAGGGCTTCAAAACCAACAAAAATCTGATATTACAATTTACAATATACAACAACTCATAACTCAAACAACAACCAAAATGGTGAGAATTTACACTGAAATGCACAAGATTCTTTTTTTTTTTTTCCCCGTTTTGTTTTTTTTAATCGTTCTCATACCAAAAAGGGCTGTAGAAGCGAGTCCACATTTACATTAGCCAAGGTTTACAAATGTACAATTATACAATTAGAAGTATGTATTCACTACTAGGGTAATTATAGGTACAGATTGGACATCAAAAACCAGAAAAAACTACAAAGTTTTATATATATATTTATATATATGCAAAGTTCTACACCAAGTATGCACTAAATATTTATAGAAGCAAGACCAAAAACGTCTCCCATGCTAAATGTCTGCACCATGTTAGCAATAGAGTGGGTTAGCATGTAATGTGTTTGTTATGAAGGTGTGTTAGAAATGTGTGTAATAGCAATAAAGTTTAA
Organism: Tachysurus vachellii; assembly: GCF_030014155.1. Taxonomy (NCBI): domain Eukaryota; kingdom Metazoa; phylum Chordata; class Actinopteri; order Siluriformes; family Bagridae; genus Tachysurus; species Tachysurus vachellii. The sequence goes on from NC_083480.1 coordinate 7,793,747, forward strand.
ATGCAGAAGCCTCCATGATTCAAACTGGGATCAAATCAAATATTGTCATCTCATACATACAGAAACAGAAGAAGAGGAACAAAGTTTTTAGTAGTAGTGGGAAAGGACTAGGTGAATAAAGATAACAAGAACAAGCTCACAAGGAATTGGAGGGAGGGGGAGAGAGAGAGAGAGAAGAGCATTCTGCAAAACTAGAGGCTTTACAATGATCCCAGACACCAACAGCTCTAAGCTGGGTGTGAACACACACTCCTCGAAGCATCAAGAGGAAAATTTACATGATGCCGTTGGGTGGAGCACAAAGTGGGCCCAGGTCTACACCATTCTTCATGTAGTACTTCTCCAACTTGGCCAGAATGTGCTTCCCGTACGTGTACTTCCGCAGGGTTCCAATATGAGGCCGAATCTAAACAAACAGCAACCATTAACATTGGGCAGTGGAGGCACTATAAATAGAAGCTACAAAGATAGTACAAAGGAAACCTGGGAAGGAAATACAGAGATCAGAAATGCATATGCAAAGAAAGGTAATCGGTCAGGATTAATTTTTCACCTTGTGCATTACTATCTTGCGCTGTGTCGGCTCAGCAACGTCAATCATTTTTTGCACAACGTAGTTGGCGTACTGGTCCTTCATCATAGTGTATAAGGCACTGTGGGGCCCGTCCGCCATACTGCACACTTCATCAATCAGCATGGCCCGTTCCGCACGCAGTGAGTGCGTCACACACTTCTCCACTACATTACTGCAGAGAGGGAGACAGTTTATTTACAACAGCCTTAATGACAAGCTATCCTGTGTATTCAATGACATGACGTAGATACTGTTAACCCGAGATTACACCACAGAGGTATTGATGCACGAAATTCCACCATACTGTTTAGAAAAACCTGATAAGCCGAACTCACATCTATTCAACTCACTGACGTTGTTTCCTAAATACACATTCATACCAGCAGCATGTTGTGTCAAGTTGTATCACTGCCAGTTTGACAAAAGGGTAAGTCTGTGTGTTGCAGCTGTCTCTCCTGGTGTTTGTTAATTACCTGGCAAACTTGTGCTGGCTGAGTCCCAAAACATTTCCTCTGATCTCAGAGACAATCTTGCTCTTGTCTTCGGCACGGCCATGTTCCAGCACATGCTGAATTACATAGTTGCCATACTGATCCTACACGCAGTAAAAGATTATAGAAAATTATTACCTATGCACAGTAAAAAAGAGTGCAAAAGGATAAATACATACAGTAATTACATTCTGATAACAGAGCATCAGTTGCAGGACAAAATGTTACTTACTTGAACCAGTTGCTCAGTGTGTTGGTGAAGCTCTTCCAGTATTGGCAGTGTCTGCTCAGGAAGACAGTGCTCCAAAATACGCTGGATCACTCTACAGCCATAGGGGTGCGTGGACAGAGCAAACACCTGCACAACACATGCACAGTAAATACACACAAATGCCTTTTATCTTTGAGAGCCACTTCAATCACCGTTATAACATCAAAGGAAAATCCATTTACACACACTCCTCTGGGGGCTTTATGTAAACCTGACATTTAACCATAGTCTGTGGCCAGTTGCTATGGTGACCCACCTGTCCCTTGAAAGCATCAATGATGAACTGGAGAGCATGGGGCTGCACACACTCAATGCACTTTTGTACTACATGGTTCCCATTCTGATCCTTCACGCACTTCAGCACATGGCCATCCAGCTCTCGTACCATATCACTCTGCATCACACGTCAACAAAATCATCACTCAAGGCGTCCGCATAAAATCCTCAGAAGTATTTAATTAATGGAAGTTTAAGGTGGCATGACAAGTGTGCACTCACAATAACTTGTTGATCAGAGGGGATGAACTCCAGAGCTTTCTGGATCACCCTGCATCCATACATCTGCAGAGCCAGGGACAGTACGTGGCCACGAATCCGTTCAGCAAGAGCCAGCTTCTGATCCAGACTGCCAAACTATACAAATGCACATGTAATTTGTACATAACATTGGAACCACCTTGACTGCTCTAATATTACTAATCTTGATCTAATGCAGTCCAGCAGCTATACCTAAATGATCTCATTGGAATTATATCTGAGAACCCCTAATTAAACTTGATTATCGATAGCACAGACAGATAGTCATTTTTTCCAAGCTAATTAGTTACACACTTCAAAACACTGACAAAGTGCCATTTAATTATCTTGGATTTACAATCCCATATTTCAATAGTCTCACTGCATGGCTAGAGTAATGATTTTGGGGCAAACTTGGGGCTTCGGCTGAAAAACACTATCGAAACTCCACACTGTGCTTAACAAGAAAAGCCCTCATTCATTCTTAATGATGCCAATGTTTGCAAATTCTTAAAAAAAAAAAAAAAAAAAAAAAAAAGTTCATAAAACTTACAAAACTAACATGTAAGATCAGTCATTACTTCCATTTTACTAGTATGTTCAAGTGATACAGAGATGAAAGACATCAACAAGCCAGCCTACAGATTACTGCTTGGAGCATAACAAATGGTGTGCAAAGCAATGTTTACATCAGTGTTCTTGTAACCAACATGCTACATTACACTATTATTAGTTTCTATCTGGCCCCTATAATTCAAGTCAAATTGAAGAAACCAAAAAAAAATAAAATACATCATAGAGCGCATCAAAAAGACCATCTATTTAACTTATTAAAAGCTGTCACAAACAGGAGACAACTGCAATTAAATTTAAGGCTGTAATTACAGACCACAAAACTAAGGATATGTTAGACCTTAAGAACAAAAGGAAACTGACTTACCTCAAAGAACTTCTGAATGACATAATTTCCAAAAACATCAACCATGAGCTGGTAGGCAGCCTGCAGAATCTCACTAAAGACCAACTGACGCTCTGCAGAACTTGCTCTTTCCAATTTCAGCTGAATAAACCTGAACATACACACAAAGTATTTCATAAATGCAGCATGTATTTGTACAGCATGTGCCATGTATGGAGATCTGTTCAAACAACTGTTGGAGCAAACAGTAAAACCAAGCTTTAGTTGCTTTACTGGCAATTGATGTATTGGTTTTAAACAGATCTATAGTCCCTCTTTTATCTACATTTAGCCATATAACACACAAATAAATAAATAAATAAAAACCAAACAGATAAATGCACACCTAGAGCCATGCTGGTCCTGAGAGAACTCCATCACATGGCCTGCGATCTCACGCAGTTGGAGGTTAGGGTAACGGTTGTTGCGGAAGTCCTCAAGCAGGCGGCTGCGCCCAGATGGCATCACATCAGACATGCTGTAACGAAGGCGTGATGACGGGAACAGCTGGCTGCTGGGGCTGAAGAGGGAGGAACCAGTTGTTGCATTGCGGTACTTTGCCTCAGCTCCAGGAGCAGCAGAAATGAATCGTCCGCTGCCATTGGTCAGTCCCCCTGCAAGGAAGAGATCAATATTTTCAATAAAATAAATAGAAAATAAAAGCATAGTTACTTTTAAAGCTTTCAAAATAGTACACACCAAGATTGAGACTGCTGGAGGAGCCATGGGTTGAAAGGGAAGGTGGAGGAGTTAGAGAATGTGAGGGAGCTTGAGTGGGAAGTGGCATGCCAACAGGGCCAGGGGAAGAGCTAAAACCAAGTCCGTTGTAAAAGCCTCCATGGCCAATAGGAGTTAGGCTGCTGGGGTTACGCTTGTACAAGTCAGAACTGCCAGTCAGAGAGTCCCGACGAGAGCCACTGGAGCTAGAGTTAGCAACTGCAGACAGACACATGTAGACATTAATTAGGTTTCTTCTAAACATTCAGAACCATTTCTATGAAATGTTAAGTCTTGCTGTGCATTTCTGAGATATTGCAGGGGAAATTAACATGTGACCATATGCAAAGTTTGTACAGTAAAATATATTCATAACAAAGTATGCAATAGAGGTCTTGGTGTGTCTCCTGGATTCTCTCTCTCACACACTTACACACACCTGCTGTTCCAAAACCTCCAAGTGTTGCGCCCAGTGTAGCTCCAAGGGACGAGGACGGGTTAGCATTGAATCCAAGAGAGGAACTTCCTGGCTGAGCAGAACCTTGAGAGAACAGGGATGAGCTCTGCGAGGAGGAACTTGGAGAGCCACTCCCATAGAAGGAGCTTCCACCAAGAGCCCCAGCACCCTGCTGACCTGGAGCCTGCTGTGAACTCAGTGCACGAAATGCCCCATTAGCAGCACCACCTAGGCCTGCATTAGCTCCACTGGCAGAGGCAGCAGCTGCAGCCACTGTAAGAATGGAGTCCAAAAGACCAAGAGGGACAGATGGGAAGATTATACAGATTAAAATGAAACTGAAGGTGATCATCATATTTCAACTGACGCTATAATGCACAGTAACCCAATAGATAGATGACTGAAAAAACATCAAGCTGAAATGCATACCGGCGGCAGTGGGGCTGATGATGACAGAAGCTGGAGCCATGAGTCGGACAGGACCACTGCGAGCTCCCGTATTGACTACCAGAGCACCAGTCTGATCATAATATGCAGCTGGAGCAAGCACAGGGTAGCCTGGGAGATGGGTACAATTGCAATATTTAACTGCTAAACTAATCTAATTAAATAATGTCACGAGCAAAAGAAAGAAAAAGAAAAGGAGGTAAAAAAACAAAAAAAAAAACACAACACCCTACACTCACCAGGAACACCGGCTGCCAAACCTTGGCCAAATGCCAATGCAGAGTTCACTGCTGCAGCTGCTACAAGCTGGTCTGTCTGTTGGCCCTGCTGACCCTGGCTTGGGGTCAGGGGTCGTTGGTTACCTCCAGTTCGCATTACCTGAAGAGCACATATACTTTAAGCAATGTAGAAGTAGCATAGTAACAGAAAATAGTCAATTAACTTTGCTTAGACAACGCCAAATAGCCAACTTTGTGGCTGTATCCATCAGATTTTTAGTCCAGCTAGTAATACCAAGCCACAGGAATCATAACGGTAACCTTTTCCCTCCACTAGCCTTTGACTGCTCACAATAATAAACCTTGAAGACATAACCCCATGGCCACTGAGTAAACACTAACTGCAGCACACTGACCATTCATAGCAGTGAGAATTCATTCAGCTTCAACAAGTTCTACTGTTTTAGCTAAAATGCTAGGATTTTTTAGATTGCTAATAATCTGGAAATACTTTAGTTTAATCCCCACAATGTATAAAATTACTGAAAAATGCACATCGCAAAAGGTTATCCTGTTATATAGAACAGCACTTTTTTCTTTCCAAAGAGCAAGAAAACTTGAATCTACACACAACAAATAAAATTGTGCACATGTATGGAAAAAGCATGAAAACACCATGAACCACCCAAATGCACTAGGTGTGCATAGGGATTAGGATCCCCCAAGACCAAACCAAGAAAATCAACACCGATTAGCATGTGACTATGGACACGGCAGGTGTCTCATGCGGTGTTCTGTTGTGTTTACTGCAGTAACTAATTCATCTTCCAAATAGGTTTTATCCTAGTTGTGGTATCCATGGCTTCATTTATTAGCCAAGGCCAATTTATTTTTATTTTGGAGAAAATAAAGGATGTTTGTTAGAAAATATTACAAACAGGTGAATTGGGTTAAAAAAAAACAAAAAACAGGTCTACACACCACCCTGAGCAAAAAAAGGGGGAGGATAACACACTAACAGTTCTGGACTAAATTCCACACCTGCTGTTGATTCTGCTGGGTCTGTGCATTTGGCTGCTGATTGCCAGAGTTGGAGGGGGCAGGAGCCTGCTGCTGAAACAAGTTTGCTGGATACACACCCCATGGAGTTACTCCATAATACTGATGGGGCATCACTGCTGGACCTGTGGCATGCACAAACACACAAACAAATTATACCCCATACTTAAAGTAATTTACTGGGGTCAACTATTAAAATTAACAGGGATATTTCCCTCCTCATACCAAGAGTGGCAGCAGCAGCAAGGCCAGCAGCATAAGGGTCTGTGCCAGGCGGGGCAGCACTAATAATGTAAGGGTTCGGCATAAATGCAGCAGGAGCCAATCCTGAAACACACACACAAAAAAAAAAAACTTTATGAACTAAAGGAGTTCTCAGACACTATGGCAGAAGGTTGTTTATCCATTAATTTGTCCAGCCAATGACAAATTATTCTAATAACTGAACTTGAATTACAGACATACACACTCACCAATGTGCGGCTGCTGGGCAGCAGCAATGGCATATTGCTGCTGCTGTGCGGCTGTGAGCTGCTGCACAGCCAGAGCACTGGGCCTCTGAAACAGCTGAAACAGTTAAAAATACATAAATTAACACTTATGTTAAAAAGAAATCTCTGTATGCAGTCTGAGGATTAAAAATAAATAAAACATTTACTGCCAAAAATGGATGTCGATAATGACTGCCAAATAATTAACAATAAGGTCAGGGCAGCATGAACAATTTACAGCATGATAAAAGCCCAACACTGCAGATTTTATACACTCATCCCAAATGCCTTAAAAACCACATTAAAAATGTGCACGGTGAATATAATAAGTGAATTCTTTCAGCTAAGAAAATGCCAGTGACACGAATGGAGTCTGAACACGGAGAGGTGAAAATAGGAAAAGACCACTGAAGTCATTCTTACAGATATCTTTTTCCACTTTAAGCGTCTTTGTCCATCTTCATGAAATTAAATTTTCAAGACTAGTTATGTATGAGGTAGCAAGAAACATTTTACTCAGCAGTTAGGTTTGGAAAACAAAAACCATTTCCATATGCTAATGCCCTTTATCTAACTAGCAGCCTGCAGGCCTATGGTATTGGCCTTTCAGCAGTTCAGCTTACAAAGTTAAATAAACCAAATGTTCAAAATATATGTATTTTAAATAAATGTAGGGCACAAATGAAACGCAAAATTTTAAGAGATTGATAAGAAAGGCCATTAACCTGCTGAGGGGAGTTGTAATCAAAAAGGCCAACAGTAGCTGCTGTGGAGTCAAGAGGCAGTTGGCTGCCAGTATAATCAAACTGCAAAGTCTCCATGGACACAGATTCCATGGGATCCAGGGTCACGTTTTGGGGTTCAACATTCTGGAACTCTTCAGGTGGCTTTGGTCCTGTTCCTCCAGTCATTTCAGGTCCACCCAGCTCCACCTCAGGACCAGCAGGAGGACAGTTACCGGGAGTACGACTGAAACAAGGGTAATGAATAGAATGCTTAAAACAGTTCCAAAAGAATTTAACAGGATTGATACTACAAAAGCACTGTTTGGGTTGTACCTGAAGTCCTTCACGTCAACATCAAGACCGTTCTGACTGGGCAGTCCGTTTGGGTTGTCCATAGGATCAGGCTCAGATTCCTTCAACTCTTTTCTCTCTGGGTCAAATGTGGTTTTTGGTTTTGCCTCTGCTCTCTTTTCAGCATCATCAGTTTCAGCATCTCTAGCTCCCTAACAGAAGAGCAGAGATGATAAAACAAAAATTTAACAACTGTAAGGACAAAAGATGTTTTGAAGAACTAAGAATTTAAAGAGCTTAAAAGAAAAAGTAAAAAGAAAAAGTAGCTTAAAAGAAACAGCGATCATTAAAAAAAACAGGTAGAGTAAAAACTCACAAAAGCTCCTTTACGTAGACAAGAGTCAAGTTTCTCAGCAGGGGACGAGCTCAAAACATATTCCACCATAGAGACTCCTAGACCACCACTCTCAGAACGAGGAGACAGCACAGACCCTGCCTCCCCAACGCCATGGAAACCCTGACCTGGCCGACGCTGCACCATAATCGGCTGTGACACTGAATGATCTGTGCATCACAAAGCCAGATACAAAGGTTGTTCAAAATAAACATTAAGGATTTCTTAATCAAACACACAAGTGCACAGCAATTACCAGACGCTCCCCAGGCACTGTCTCTCCACTGGTCCAGAAAGATCCCTTTTGGTCCATCCTTCCCTGAATCGTCAGATTCCCAAAATTTCTTTCCTGTGAGGAGCTGCTGTGGGAGTAACAAAGTTTTATATATATATATATATATATATATATATATATATATATATAAATAAAAGAAAAAAAAATCCCACTTAAAATATGAAAACAAAAGTGGGTAGTGAGATGAGTAGTGAATATGTGGACTCTAACCTCTCCCATGACTCTTCCCTCCAGAGCAAGTGCCTGAAAATCATGGTTGAGTTCATCCATTGACCGAACCTAAGAGACACGCACACAAAAGTTCATAGAACATGTCAATAATAAATAAATAAAATAATAAAAAAACAAGAATATAAACATTCCATTAATGATGTGAACTGCTATCTAAATCCCACAACAGAAACCAGACAGATTAGATGTGCTTTGTGCACAGTGCAGAAGAGCTAACCTGGTTGTCAGCATGGATGTTATCTCCAGTAGGCCAACGGTGTTTGCCATTGTTGTAGCCAGGTTGATCACCATGTTGCCGCTGAAAGAAGTAATCTACCATGGCATCATCTTGAGAACGCCCTGCCCCCTGGGTAGGGGGTGGAGCTTGTGGAGCAGGGCCGGGCTGAGGGGCATGGCCCGCGGGACTCAGCACCACAGGCATATTTTGTAATGGCCTGTCAGGAGGAGGCAGTCTGAGGTGGGGGCTGAACGAATCCTGCCAGAGCACAGCTTTTCTCTTTAACAAGCACGCTACGCTCATTCCACCAGAGCCTGCAAAGCAGCATCAGATATATGTAACATGAAAATGGAGGAAAAAAAACAATCAATCAGCTCACTAACATTTAGGAACAGTCATGATTGAAATAAACCCCAAGTTCTGCTGCTTAGTTTTAGTTCTCAAAATGTAAATCTCAAATGAAGAGAGGATGTTTCAACTTTGAAAACTAAATGTCAGAGAGCGCTTTGGAATCAGCATGTTTAACAAATTTAGAATGAGCATAAACATGAAGCCCCTTTAGCAACATTACTATAATAGTGGATAATATGGAGCACTGCTCATACTCACACACCATGCACAAGGCAGAGCAATTAACAGATTATCACTAAATGTCGGTCAAATCCACTGAACTGATCTGCTAAGAGCTTACTTTTAAGCACGTCATCTGCCATGCCAATCTAACATGGTAATAAATATGGTAATTTATTACTAATCATTAAGCATCAGATCACATTATAAAAGCTTAAATCTGAAAGTAAGCAAGATAAATACATGTATTCTACTAGAACTGTAAACTATTCGCACCACAATTCATATGATACTATATAGCTACATCAAAATGCGGTTGAATATTGAGGTAGCCTTTTGCCCAGGCATATATAGCATTAGTTACTGCACACTTTCCCAAAAACAGGCAGAGAAGACAAAATAGAAACTGTTATTTTGGCATATGCTACAACAGAAATAAAAGTAAGAGCAGATCTTGGCTGGTGTATTGAATTTTCATGTCATAACACTAACAGACACTAGATACTTGGAGCAGGCCCCCTCCCCCTGGGACTTTTAATCTATTCATCCACATGTAGGCCTGAGCCACTGAGCCATCTCTAAAGAAAACCCCTACATAACTGGCGTCTTGTCTCATAAGCTGTATGATTTCTTTAACAATGTATTCCTAGGGTTAGAGTTAGTCCCAGCTATTTTACAATAATCTCCAATCTCAAAAAGTACAAGAAATCAATGTATCAACAGAGCATTTGTATATATTACCCAGCTGAGTTAATATTACTGCATATACATTGGAAAACACCCTCAGTGAACTTTCCATGGGTTAAATTAACTTTTGAGTTTAGACTAGGCCTGTTTACACTGACTAAACCTAGTACACTTTAAAATGAACAGCTTATTGGAGACACACCTACTCAAATTCTGCCCATATTTAGTGCATATGCATTTGAACAAGAAAACCTACGCAAAATATTTGTCGATTTAAATAGTGTTTAAACAATCAATTTTGCTGAAACGCAATCGCCTTGAACAATAAGGCATTAGAAAAGGATGAAGAAATCTTTCTGATTTTATTTTGGAGATGAACTTTACAAGCAGCAATTACGGTTCATCATAAATGACTTATCTTTATAGGGTCAATATTAAAAAGAAGAAAAAGAGGAAAAAAAAAAAAAAGAAGCCAGGAAATTAGCGAGAGAGGACTAATGACAAGAAATCAGAAGTGGTACAAGTCTTCATTTCTTCTGAATTTATCTCTTTGGAATAACTGAAATTTATTAACTCTGTGTGGCTTAAGTAAATAAATTATTACTGACCTTTTTACAACCAACTACATCAGAATGCAAATGATATCATGGAACAAAATGTCAATAGGTTACATCATACAAAAACATATTTAACCTATGATAAATGTTCCAGCCATTTGATTTAAGGCCCTAAACTGAGACAACACTGGTCTTTATAACAGGTGCAATACTAAGGAATTCATTCAGACTACACATGGGAGACTGCTGAACTGAGCACATGCTCTGGTAGAAGGCAGTTTCCTGAGCAGCATAATTTCTCAATAACTCTGGAAATGTGCATAAAGTTGAAATTACTATTTGCTGTAATAAACAAACACCAATTTTTAACATTTAAACATGTTAACAAATGCTTACTTAATACAATTGAATAACAAACATTAAAGTTCACATGGTCTAAAATACTTTAGACCTTCTGAAGCCTTTCGATTGGAAAACTTGATGGCCTTGCTCAACAACATTTAAGCACTATATTGTTACTCAAAAAAGGAAAACATAGCATACAAATATCAAGTATGCTGTAAACATTACAGTAGCATACTTTGCATATTAAAAACCATTTTATCCCAATTCGCCTCAAAAAGACTAGGCAAAAATAAAATGTATTAAAATTAAAAACATTTTTTTTTTCATTTTAAACACTAAAGCTAAGAAAATTATTTGGTGACATTTTGCATGGACAAGCAGAGATTTCTTTACCACCAAAAAAAAGGGCTATTTTTGTAGATCTTTGTTGAGCAGATCATTTGTAGATAAAAATGTATAAAACAGGACTATGTTCCAAAGAACTGCACCAACCAGTATGCATAATTCCAGTTTAACAACATGGCAAATTTGTAGCTTTGCTTTGTTCCAAATACTTAATACTGCAAGAAGTGTGCAGGGTGGACTCTCCACTCCAGGTTCACATTTCTAAACAATGGCAATACTGCAACTTCCTTGACCTCGAAAAACTTGATTTCTTTTACACAAATAATGTCTACTTTTTCCCTTCTGTTTTCAGTCATCCAGGAAGAGTGTGTCAAATTTCCCAGAAAAAGATGATAACCAGTGCACAAGAGTTTGCGCTGATTAATGGAGCTGGTTTTAATTAGTGACCAAGCTTTAAGCATTTCTTAAAAAAGGATTTCTAAACAAACATGTTTTGCACTGTTGTGACTCACTCTGGTACTGCAAGTTAATAAGATGATGAATTTTACGTCCAATGCTTTTGTTCAACACTACGTTATAATAATGCTCGGGAAAATGTATAGAGGATTTGTTTTAATCCTTTCCTGTATCCTTTACTGTTTTTAACCCCCAAGTGTGAAAAACTGCTGTTTTTAGCTGTTCTAATATGACCGCTAATACAAAGTGAGATGGATAAAGAAAATACTTTTTTTTTTTAATAACGGGCATTGCTAAAACTCTTGCACTCACAGCTCAAATGGCTCAGTGAATCACTGTGTTTACGACGGATTTGCTTACTTGGTAATTAGCCAGAAATAATATCTTGGCCAGATTCAAGCCTTTTAACCTTCAAGGTTCCAACAAAACATTTTTTTGTTATGTGTTTGAGCAGTATAATGTCCATGTCAGAAGGTAATTTGGCAGAAAAAAAAACAAAGATGACACAAAGTGAACAATTTTTCATGTAATGTTTCCATTGTGCAACAGAAAATCTGCTCTTGCTCACAATCCTATATGCTGGAATCATTTCAGAATACTCAAGATAAACTGGTAAAAGCAGTTTACCTGCCTCACTCTTAAGTTGCTCTAGATAAACGTGAGGGTCAAATTAACAAATGTAAATGCACACAATGGCCTAACGTGTTAAAAATTATTATTTTTTTTTTACCGTTGCAATGGTAATCATAGATCGTACAGAATTTCACAGGAATTCCCCCCGAAAAGAAAAGTGTGTGAGTTTAAAAGGAAACCAAGCATGCATCTGTTGAGTTTCATTACACATCACTATCATAACTCATCATCCTGAACGCACGGCATGACCAAAAAGGGAAAGAAAGGGGTAAAGATCAAGTGTAAAACTCACATGTTACTGAGAACTCAAGATAATGTGTTATCATAATCACATACTGGAAAGATTTTCAGATAAAAACTATTAATCTGTAAAGCAGCAATTTAGTCAAAATCATGAATATTCGTTTTAGTTTAGTGTTTAAGACAAACCTCAAAATACAATCCTCGTCTACACATAAATTAACAGCTAAGGTACAAGGTATAGTAACCACAATGAACACCTCACACTCACAGACTACAGCAAAAACAATACAATAAATATACATTGTAAACATATCCTCTTGTAATAACTCAGCAGGGTAAGTAAAGTGCAAGATATCGGTAGTTTTAAACATCAGGACAATAAAAAAACAACTCAAGTGATGCATCTTAGAAGTGGAAGTAAACGTCAAAAGTCCACAAAGGCAGATATTTGAAATTTGTTGGTTGATTGTTTATATATTGACTGAATTTAAGCACAAACATAACTTAAGATTAAGGGTACAAAACCCTAGTGCTAAAAAGCTGATTGTTAGTGCAAATTACAGCTATGTAAATACAACCTCAAATATTGTAAATGGAGCAACACTGAGCCTGATGCAATGCTATGCAAAAGAATAATACCCAAGAGACATGGGTGACTTTACAACATTTTATATGGTGACAAATCGTCAGAATACGGTTTTTTCAGTATGTGTTCTGCCTCCATTTCACTTTTAAATAAAAAAAAAAAAATTACCACATGTTTATATTGTAAAACTAGCAGGGTTGGGTATTAATAAAGGTATTTTTCCCTAATAGCTTTAAATTTGTGCTCATTTTCCTATTGTTGCCTCTGCATCTCTGCATCATTGTCCAACAAATACCGCGATCTTTAAGTATATCGTAAAACGCCTAAAGAATATCGCGATACATTTTCTGATATATCGAACCAACCCTAATACAATTTTTAACGACAGTCTGATGCTGAAAAATAACTTTGAAGTACGTCATGGTGTCTATAGAGTTGGTTTAAAGTGTGTAGATAGTGAACAAAAACACCAAGCAGAGAGGAAAAAAGCCCGGAAAACACCACACCGAGGTCGGTTGTTCTCCCCCCTTCAATACGCCTCCCGGAAGTAGATACTGAAACCACAACGGGGTTAATCATTATCTATAAACTTTATAGTAGAAAAACGGAATACAATTGTGCTGGATATATAGAAATATCCAAACACACGCGGTGATACTCGAGTGAACGTCTTTGTCAAACCGACCTAACAAACTCGACAGCTAGCGTTAGCATTAGCGTTAGCTGCCAGGCAAAAACACGGCACATAGCAACCGCCACCGCGCTCATAAAAATGCCGGTTTAGTCCAAAATAAAAATTGTTTTTAAAGAAAATTTGAACATTTTTATGTATTTGTGAAGTCTGTCGAGAGCCCAAGCTATAAAACAAGCGTCTGTTTGAACCCGACTAATAAACACACGGCCTGCGCTGCTTCCTCTACAAACGTGCTGCTTAAAGAGGAAAAAACACAACGGCACAATAACACGAGGCTAAAACACAAAATTCGGTGTTATATAACCGTTAAAACGATACCTGGACAGCCGGCTTTGCGCTATGCTACAGGTCCCTCCTGCTGCTAACAAAAGGCCCGAGATGTCTGGACAGGAAGAAGCGGCACAACAGCAGGAGCGAACCGGAGGGAGGAGGAGGGGAGGCGACACCTCCAAATATCTCGCTTCGTATCCACCGTTAACGACTTCACTTCTCACAAATAACCGCACAATACGGTGCAACGCGTCTGTACGACCCTGTAAATCTACCACATTGTCTTACTCACAGGTGGAGAATGCGGATGGTGACGGATTTCAGCCCCGGGTTGCTGCTGCTCCTTAGCTTTCACACCAACAACATGGCGACTCGCTCCAAGCAGGCGAACGCGAGGCATCATGGGTAAGAGCGAAAAGGAACGTGCGCGACGAGGGGAGTGTCGCGCGCTCAGTTCTTTGTTATCGCCGAGAAAAGACGCACACGGTATGAGACGCTTAATAACGTGGTATGAAGTGCGTTATAACTTAAAACAGCGCCTTCTTCGACAATGAGCAGCGTACTGAGTCGTTATTAACTAATGAACCGCCATAAACGTTGTAGGACTCCCCTTGAAACACACACACACACACACACAGTGCTGTTCTTCTCATTTTTTGTTATGGTGGATTCTTCATAACACTATTATATGACAGATATAAATTTTTATTTGTATTATATTTTATTGCTCCTGGTTCACAGACACACACACACACACACACACACACACACACACACACACACACATATATATATATATATATATATATGTATATTTCATATAGACTGGATATTACTCAAACATAGTACAGCATTATTTAGCTTGAAAAGAGGAAGCAGTGTTGCCCAGCTGTTATACACTGGGAAATTATAACACTGGGAAATGGGGGTCAGGGGGACATTTCATATGAGTTTCATCTCCAAAGCTGGGTTTGTAACCATACCATCGACATTGCGTTGATACCGATTGGCTTAATACCAAAATAAAAGTATACAAAATACATACACACTTGTCATTGTCTGACATTAATTACACAAAAACAAATAACCGTAAAGAGCACAATCTCACATATACAAAGCAAAAACAAGTGATATTTGACCTCAAGTGATATTTTGAATACAGGCAAATATATCCGCCGATTTCTCACAGACATAACATCAAGACAAATTACTATAAGGTTAATAAGCCTTAATATATTTTCTCCTTATTATTTTCTACAATAACCTTAAATATTGTATTCAGGATTCACAAGGGGACTTCGGGGACTTCTGCAGTTTACAGTAATCCCTTTGCCTGTGAAATGTATAATCCAGCGGTGATATAATAATCTCTACCTCTGTATCCCTGTGGATGAACTCCATAACACAAATAAGTTTGCATGTGAAACCTATTGGGCCTTTATTCCCTGTTCTGTTCTTTTTATTTATTTGATGTATATCGCAGCACAGGGATCACAACTATTATGTCTGTAAGCTCACATTGAGAAGGCATACTCAGAATGATGTTTTGTAAATGTTTGATATGACAAGGTCATCTAAATAATTATTTTTAACAATCAGCATCTAGACATGCGAGTTCGATCCGAGGTCCACCAAGCCACCACTGTTGGGCCCCTGAGCAAGGTCCTTAACCCTCAATTGCTCAGCTGTATAAAAATAAGATACTGTCACTCTGGATATAAGTCACTCTGGATATAAGGGCATCTGCCAAATGTTGGAAAGGTGTTTAAGGTGTTTAAAAAGGTGTTTAAAGTTGAGTCTAATGTTAATTGTAAAACATTTAAGGCATTTTACAGCAACAAAAAGAAAATAAAAAATGAAAATACACAGTGAAATTTGTTTAAGAAAAAAATTGCCGTATTACAGTTAGCTTTGAAGGCATTAGGGGATACAGTGAAGGTTTTAACCAGCAACAATATTTTCTGTTCTTCAACAAATTTTGACAAAGTTTACATTTAACAATGTCTCTCAATAAAAAAAGGGCATAACATGTAAAGCCTTTGTAAAATCAAGACTTTGTAAAATCAAATGTTAGTAAATATACTTAAGACCTTTAATTCTAACAATGTAAGATTTGTAATGATTTGCTGGTTGCTTCTGGTTTCTGTTACGTCAATTCGAATACTGTGTACATGTTGTCATCTTACTGGTCTTCAGTATGAACAGTCCTGGTATATGAGGTATTATTTACCCAGAAAGGACCTCATCAATCTTTCATTTTTGTTTTATAAAGAATTAAAAAAAATTACAAATATGGAATATTCTAAAAAGAGTTTATTTGTTCCAACAACTCCCGCACCCTCACAGTCCCAGCCTCAGCCATGTACATGAATATATAGATATATTCAGTGTAAAGTGGTTTACAAATAGACAATTATGGCTACTAACATTCATTCTAGAGTGGAACAGAACATACTTTTAGTCCACTCATACACACACTTATGCACATTGGAGTGAGGGCCACAGTAATGTACATCCTCTCTACAATCTTTCTGATATTTACATGCAGAAAATTCTACAACATTCCCCAACTACACAACTAGCCAATCTAAAAATTTCACCTAAAACATTACACTGTATTGGCTTAAGTCATAGTATAAAGAAAAAAAAGTTCTCTCTCTCTCTCTCACACACACACACACATACACACACACAGGAGCTGAAGGAACAGCTCAGAAAAAGAGTTCAAAGGTTACCTGGGTCAAATGTTGTCCTCCTTGCAAATAACACTAAACATACACACAAATGCACACATGGCAAAAGGACCCGAGTCCTAAAATCTTCCCCCACAATGCCTAGGCAAATAGGCAAAACAATGGCATTGTCAGTTACTGGTTTGCCTGCCTTTTTGTCCCTCCCCCACAGTCCATGGGCAAATGTACACTGTCTTCTGATCAGAGAAAATATTGTATGTACTTAACACTAAAAAAATGTCAGTGAGGAACGTGGAAAAAAATGGACTCAAACCATACAATGGAAGCACGCCATAATCAGAGCAGTCAAAGTTTTTTAACTTTGAAATTGAACTGCATTCTGAAGAATAAATCATAGCTATGCATTTCAAATTTGCTAAATAGTTTGTGCACTTTAAACCCCTAAGTACACAGAGACATACACTACGTAGTGTGGCAGTACAAGCTTTCACCCACAGCCTTTCTCTCACAGTGACTCGCTGAATGCACAGTGTCTGTGCTGCAGTTTATTATTTTTCTGCCAGCAGAGGGAGACAGTTTCAGAAACACAGACAATTTTGTAGAACTATATACTGTAACCCACAATGCACCGGATGGCATCTCTGAAGAGTCCTGCTTTGGGAACATCCAGTCTTCCTATCCAGCCCTAGACACAGAAAAGAAAAAGGAAGAAATTCGGTATGAATGACTTTATTTTAAACCGAATTCATTCGATGCATTAAAACAGAAGTCTTCACCCTTATAATTCCACTCTTGAGTCAGCAGCTTGAGTGGAATGGAGAAGCTTGTAATATCAGCACAGTCAGTTCCTCTCAGGCTTTTAATGGCATCTTCTCATGTAAATGATTTTGCTTTAGTCTTTAGTCTTTAAAATCTTTAGTATCTCATCATTTTTAGACAAGCATCCAAATTAATGACTAAGTTGATTTCTTGGAAAAAATTAATTCAATCGTTCTATTTTTGGTTCTAAAATGCAGTTTTTAAAAAAAGACTAACGTAATACCACAGTGTTATGAAAACTACCATTTTTATAACAGAACATCTAAAATATAATTAGGAAAAAATATGAATATAAATAAATACGAATAGCAAATAAAATAGCAGACGCTGTGCACATAAATTTCACAAACCCGTATTAAAATGTTGTCCTAAGTTGTTCACTGTTCTAGTACTGTGGACTCGGCACATTGTTTGTAAGAAAGAGGAACAGAAGAGATGTTTTTGCAAGTAAAAGCAAGAAAATATTGCCAAGTCATGATGTGCTACCCGAACAGTCAGTGATTAAAAGTCGTGTAATAAAATCAAAAGCTGCTTTAACAGTTTTAGTTAAGCAGTGTTTACAGTTTGTTTAAGGCTGTGAACACATTTAATTTCACACGGATGGTGAAAAAAAACTGCCATTTTAATAGGAGCGTATCTCCTGTTAATATCCATTGTACATGAGCTCACACAGAGCTGGCTCATTTTGATCTGAATGACAGGATAAGGAGTAATCCCTTTCAGCATCCCCTTCACCTAGAGACTATTTAAACAGTATCCTATTCAGTTTGACACATGTCTTTTAAGGAAAAAGTTCTGCCTCACATTTTATTATACACACTATAATCATAAGCATGATCACACAATGCTAGTTTGCTTCAGAAAGGCTTTAGAATTACCAGTAGATAATTTAGTCTCTGTTGTTTTAGACAGCTCTGAACCCTGCTTAAGTGTTCTCCTATAATACAAATCATTAGTGAAAATAAGTTTTCAACAGCCAACTAACTACATTTTTCCAATGCTAGTAATGGCTTTACACTGTTTATATCACTGCAAATGAAGCTGAATTTCCCAAATTCCACAAATAAATGAATCATAATTAAAATGAGTTTACCTACGTGTAAAGAGGCTGTAGCTGTAGGTGGGAACTCTTTTGTGGTGGCTGATACCCATACCCATATCCGCCAATGAAATCAACTGTCATACGCACAAAAACACACAATCAAAAATGACAAAAAACTGCTATGGACAACATGTTTAGGTGCATCAATAACAGCAGTAATAAACTGTTAAAACAGATAATACTTACAGCTGTCCTCATCATCTAGGACAACTTTGCTTACATAGCAGGCGTATACAAAGCCAAAAAGCTAGGAACAAAACAGAACTGAGTCAAAGAAGTTGTTTTAATACAAAATGGGCATTGGGTAATAAGAGACATGAGCTAATGTATTTAAAGGATATTCATATTCATATATATATATATATATATATATATATATATATATATTTATATATATATATATATATATATATATTGATAGATAGATATAGAGAGAGAGAGAGAGAGAGAGAGAGAGAGAGAGAGAGAGAGAGAGAGAGAGATCTGATTTTAATTCTTTAATGTTAATGTTCTGATAAAAAAGGGAAAAGACACTCACTGCGAGGAACACTTGCAGGGCAGAGCTGACCACCTCTATGTATTGGTAGTCCAGCAGGCAGCCACTGACCGTGATCACATGATGGTCTTGTGGAGCCAATGGGGAGTCAGGCACTGTTGTAACTAAGCAACCAGGCCCATTCTCCATCCACCAGGAGCGATGTAAAGAGGTATTAAATGTCATCAGGAAATCTCGATCCTATACATAGATGTGGAAAAAGCACAGTATATACTGTGAATTGTTTAAACAAATAAATACTACACAAACAAACATCTGTCTGGTCAGTACAAAAATGCTACAAACCCAAATCACCGTTTAATAGATATGTATAATATCAAGCAATGGATAATTTGATATCCATAAAAGAAATGTTTAAAGTAGTCACTCTTTTCACCTCTGCATGTGATTATGGCATTGTAAAAGTGTATATAAATATATATATATATGTATATATATATACATATATATACATATATATATATATATATACACACACATTTCATCACTCAGCATCATGAGAATCTGGTTTTGTACTGTATAACCAGTTGTGTGTGCAGCTGGATCAAAGTATGCTGTCAAACCCTGTCAAAACAGGTGTGGACTGCCCACAGTGTGTATACATTGTGTTCAGTATTCTATCGTGACTTATTTATAATAATGCAAAAGGGCGTCACTTAAAACTCAGGAATTTCAAAACATTTGAATCAAGGCCTCAAAACTAGCGGATTTCTCAAAAAAAAAACAAAAAACATATAACGACAATAGTGTGCACTTATTTAAAGGTTTGCATTAGGTAAAGCCATCCATGGCTGGGAGGTAAGAAAGTAAAACTGGTCATGCACTCTTGATGCATTGATAGACTCTTGTCTATCACATCGACACTAGAGATCTGTTTGCTATGAACTTGTGTATAGCGTATTCCTCTGACTGTATTGTGCTGTCCTATGACACTGCATGAGCAGCAGCTGGAAAAAATAGGTGGCTATTTCAAGAGTTTTTGAGGAGCTTGTGTTAGTCTTCATGTACCCAATAGGTGTTGTATGAAAGTAGAGAGTGTGCATCAGGACTGAAATCCCATATACACTGTATGTAACACTTGATGAAGATGAAGCTAAGATGAAGTGGGGCTGCCGCTGCTTATTACTCACTCACGCTCTCATTTTCTACTGCTTATCCGAACTATTCTCGGGTCACGGGGAGCCTGTGCCTATCTCAGGCGTCATCTGGCATCAAGGCAGGATACACCCTGGACGGAGTGCCAACCCATCGCAGGGCACACACACACTCATTCACTCACGCACTCACACACAACGGCTTATTACTTCATATGTTAATTCCTACCTAAAGGTATAAATGTGAATGTGCTTCAGGACAATAGATATATAAAATCCTCACTCAATTCACTCTAACCCAAATCCCAAACTGTTCTTTATCTGGTCACCTTGTAGCTGCTATTAATACTATTGCTATTAATATATTGATTTAGAAGTAAGTAGTAGTGATCCTCAGTGTTCTGATGTCCACTTTTGTTTTCTCTTACTTTTCAGACTTTCATTAAGATTTTCTGGTAGCTAGAACAGCTAGAAGACCTGTTAAGGTTACAGTCATGCATGATGGCAGTCACTTGTGTAAATGCCTAAGCATAAACCCGGGCTTTTATACAGGAATAACGATTCAGACGTTCTTGTTTATTGGCAGTTTTCAAGTTAGTGAATTTTCAGGTTCTAGAGTTTCTCTGCTTGGTCTAAGTCTGATTAATGTGTTCAATAATTAATGTCAACCTTATTTACTTTTTTTTATTTTATGGAACTGGACAAACTCACTCCTATGCAGTGAGTGGGCTTGTATGATTAGAACAGCCCCAAACAAAACAAGTACAAAGTATTAGCAGGTCACAAAAATAATAAGCCGTAATAGATGAGCTAAACATTCTTCTTTTACAGTATTTACCTGAGACAGGTGGCCCACTTCCAGGTAGAAACAGATAATAAAAGCGTTCCAACCAACCCAGATCACCAGCCACACTGCATACTGAGCACACACAAAGTAGTAAATACAAAAAACAAAGCACTAGACACATGTAGCAGAGAAGCAACTCAAAACACAGATTCATATATGTGCAATTCAAACAACAATGATTATTCTAGAGTAGATGCTTTGAGTGATTTCTATTGTATGCTCTTACTCAGTCAACATATGCAGTATTTGTGTGTGTGTGCAGGTGTGCACTTACCAGTATAAGATATCGTGAGCGGACCTGCACCGTACCAAACACTCCCAGAATGACAGCCAGGATGTGTAGAAAGTTTGCCAAGATGGGAGCCCATTGATAGCCCAGGAAATCAAACACCTGCCTCTGCAGCACAGCCAGCTACAAAGCACATAGGCATAAAGTTAATGTACACTAAATAAGCACTATAGAAAAAAGTACAAATAACTGCTCTAATAACACTTGACTTCAAACAGCAACAACAACCTTTTCCACTGAAGTGTATTGGTTCTTATTATATACATCCATTATAACATTGAATAATGATATTCAAAAGCTGTTGAATAGGTTCTTTCAATAAATAATTAAAGAGCCTGACATTCTAGCTGCCTGCTTTGAATTTTTTGGATTGTTCAGTCTTAAAAAATAGATAAGCTATGGTGTAGGCAAGCTGACGTACATATACACAAGTAGAGTAACCTCTCCTGCCTGGCTACTTTAAGCAGCCTCTGTGGAAGACTATTGCAGCACAGGCCTGGCCTACATAGCAGACCCAGCATTCTGCCCAGAATGGGACGTCTGCTATTGTTGCCTCTCATTAACAGGTGAAGCTCAAATAAGCTACAGGCATCCAAGAAACAAACAAGCTGCTTGGGACAGGTTTTGTGGATCAGCCAAAAAGAGAAAGTGGCACAGAGCAACTGTACAAAGAGTGTCAGGGAGATTGTCCACAGTGTACCACAGTGTCAGCTGCAAATACATGCCTACTGAATCAACACAAGAGTCAATACAACCAGTGTCAATTCACGGCTGTGCAAGTTTGAGTTTTTTATATACTATTCACTATATAAAACTGTTATATGGGTGATGTATGATGCTTTGCTTGCAATTCAGTGCAAAGGGTTAAAATTGGTCCGTCACATATATATTCTTACCATAACTTATCAACCATCTGTGGACTGCACAGGCAAAATGAGCCATAAAAGGCCAATAAAACACGACCATCCATTTAGGCCAGGGGCACACAAACGCAACGGGCCCTTCATACACACACACAAAGTAATCCCATAGCGCTCTGCTGCAGCTGTTTCCATGGAAACTGCCTGGAGCCCCAGCCCACAGCCCTATGAGAAAAGAGCCCCTACCTCAGGAGATCCCTTTTTGCCACATGCCCACTCTCACAAAACACACACAGAACTGGGGCATTAAAAGTTTCTATGAAATCCATTCTAGTGACGCAACGATTGTTATGTTACCAATATCAACATTCTGAGTACTGGCCGATACCCGACACTGATCCAATACTAACGTCCTCCGGTGCTCTGCAAGCTTGCATTGCTGATTGATGTGAAACCTGACAGGCCTGACACCGGCGTGTGCTAACCCCTTAAAAATCTCAGGGACTTCTCAGCACGTCCAGTCTTACTTCTGGAACCATATTCCTTTTCAGTTTGTGTCACTGTATTTACTAAATAATCCTGACATAAAAAATATGGCAGGAAAATCTGTCATGTTAGTCATAATCCATTTTCACAGCATAAATGTATACCAGTCTGATAAGAATAACATCTTAGGCCAATATCTTTTTTTTGTAACACATTCTCATTTGGCAGCTGCACAGAGCCTTATAACTGAGACAGGATACAACTGAGCAGTTGAGAGTTAAGGGCAGGTTGGTGATGCTGGGATTTGAACTCACAACCTTCACAACAATGAGTAACCCCAAGCCTGAAACAGTGCAGTTCTCTATTACAGATACTCTATCAGACTGTCTGTGTGTCCAGAAATATTAACCAGGGGAAATTTTTTTACCCTTTTATTCACAAAGCCTGCTCCGCACCTCCAATCACAGTCACTCATTCAACTCAGACACAACTGAACATGTGAGTATGAAAGCAGTGTGCTAGAAGAGATCACAGCACACAGGCGAGCACCTACCAGCTGCAAGGAGCAGATGACCACCAGCGTGCACCTCCCGTCGCAGCGGCCCATGCTCTCGCGCTTCATGCACGGTTTGGGCCCCGCGAGGCGCCGCGAGAACGACGGATCTCCGTTGAGGTCCAGCGTGACGGCTGTATAACCGTTATTTATACACACCAAACCGTCAGGGAGCCCAGCGGGCTGCGGCCGCGGTTCTGTGCGTTAATACTTCAGCGCTGTTGATGATCATAACCGCACTTCATCCGCGTCTCCGGGTGACTTTGTTCTCACACGGCACCGACCGCAACGGGTCGCCACGCCTTCATTCCAAGAGCGCACAAAGAACAGCACACACGCGCACACAGACAGAAAAAGGGAACATGTTTAACTTGCACAAATAAGCATCATATGATATTCGATCACACGGACAGCGTCTGGGGGGGTGTATATGTACCGCAGATGAAATCAGTGCCAGGCACAAAGCGCGCCTTTGTCACTTACCGCGCGCGCTGTCCGGTGTCGCTTTCTCCCGAGGAAAAGCAGGCCGTTTTTAAAGAGACAGATTTAGCTGAGACTGAAGCTACCTTATGAGCATCCCTCTGTACCGCTCGACTCTTTGTCAACACCGACAGGAGGGCGAGAGAAAGGGATTATGGGTGGAAACCAAACCCTCGTGCAAGTTTACCAGCAGTCCGCGCGGGGGAGTTCGCCTCCTTCTCCTTCTCCTCCTCCAGCCAAGCGAGTGAACACAAAGGAAAAGAGCATGGCTTCATCCCTAATGCCACCCTACCCCCTATCCAAGTGAAGGCTGTAACATGGTGCACGGAAGAATAGCCTTAAATGGAGTGCGTTATATGCGCAAAGGGACTTTTGTCGGGATTCTGATTAAAAAGGGAAAACTGTAAAAAAAATAAAAACATTAAAAAAATAAGAAAAGAATATAGCACCAAGATTGCGTTTTTTTGGAGAGGACAAAATAGCCTTAAAGTTTTGATGCGCAAATAGTTGTTTTATATATAATCCCTTTTATTACTGTATAAATAAAGGAACATTTGGGTATGACCCGCTTAAGACATTTCATCAATATACAGTGTGTTCAGGATGATTATTAAAGGAAATCTTCCCACTTACGATGGGAAAGGGATGGCAGTTTTATTGTAATATTGTAGTTAACGTCAGCTGTAGGTTATAAGACTATTTTCACTTAAGATAAAACCTGTTTTAGTTTTGTTTTCCTCTTAATATAATCCTTTCCTGCTTTCCATTATGGTCATGATGTTGTTTACCAACTACATCCACTTGATTTTGGGGAAATTCTAAATGTCTCAACAAAGAGTTTGGGGGAAAACCAGAAGCTTCCCCCTTCAAAGCACACAAAATATGCTTTTCAGTTTCTCCTGGGGCAGCTGGTATAGATGGGCTAGCAGGACTTTGCCCCTCACCCCTTCCAAAGAAGCCCCTCCACCCACCCACCGTCTTTCAAAACAGATATAAAAAAGGATCCACTTCAGATTATGTGGTGGAAACTAATGGGATAAGGAGGATTCTGCAAGTGCAACAGCACCACCATGGTTAATACGTAACATACACAGAATGCCATGACAGTGACTAAGACAGTGTGGTAAACAAGAACATGACAATATCATCACCATCATCATCATCATCTTTTTTCCTTAAAAATGTCTATTGATTAGAAACTAAAAGTGATTAGACTAATCACACATTCTTCATTTAATGTACAAATTACAAAAAAGGACAGATAAATAAATAGAGCAATAAATTTGACAGCTTTTGGTTTGAATGGTAGCTTCTGTTAGCCATCTTTGTTATTTGGTGGATACTCAGTAGTCCATTACAGACCTGAAAACACTTTTTATTACTAAACCAGCTATCTATCTGTCTATCTGTCTTTAGCATTTGGCAGACGCCCTTATCCAGAGCGATGTACAAAAGTGCTTATGTCTCTATCATTTTATACATTAACTCTGGTTCACTAGGTTACATACTTAGATATCATGAGCCAAAAACACTGTTCAAAGTTTTTTTTTATATAAATATACATACAACAAACAAGGAAGTGATAGTTGAAGTGTTTCATGTATAAGTAGGTCTTCAACCGTCATTTGAAAATAGCCAGTGTCCGGACCCCTAAGGGAAGTTCATTCCACCACCTTGGTGCCAGAACAGAAAAGAGTCTCATAGTATGCTTACCTCTTACCCTGAGAGATGGTGGAACCAGTCGAACAGTGCTGGTAGATCTGAGGGTGCGAGGTGCAGTGCGAGGAGTGATGAGGGCTTTGAGGTAAGATAATAGTTTGCCCAACATCATTGTTATTATATCACTGATAAAGCTTTGTGATATAATGGATTGCTTAATCCTAATAGTTTTACTGTAAAGCCATTAATAGATATTAGATTGTATTACAACCAGATATCAGAAATAAATTCTACAGAATTACTGGTTTTTCAGTCATGCTGCATGAAATGTATTAAACAGCTTCAAATAGTAATAAATGTAATAAAGGAAGGATATTTTGTGAACCAGAGATCCTTCTACAACATTAATATGTAAGAAATAACATCATTTTTTAAATATAAAAATAGTAATTATGTACTTTTCTCCACTTCATTAATATTGCTAAGTAATGAATGAAAAGAAAGTAAATGGTCAAACGATCAACTTATGATGAGGGCTTTGACTCAAAGATTTGAGTCTACATTGTACATGTCTTAATGAAAAGTTACAGTATAGTACAAGAAGCATAGTCCCCTTCCTGGAGCCTGAACCTGCCTCACTGGATCAGTGCTGACATGCTTATAGTCATCACCAGTGTCAGTATGGGCTGAGAGTCACACTATTGAGTGTGAGAGACACTATTATTGTGGCATGTAGTGTTGGTAGTTTCACACAACACTGACATAATACAATGAGAGAAACATTGTATATTGTACCATGAACCAAAGAAAGTATACCCACAACTTCCTCACCACGGATGAAATTTCAAATAAAGACCAAAGACCCTTCATCTCCACCTTATTTATGATCAAATAATTTATACAATTAGCTTCCTGGCAGCCTTGCAGATGTCTAGCACTTTTTCCAACCTGTTTACAGTCTATGCCAGTCCCATCATACACAAAAAGACCTAGCATCATGTGATAGTGCTTATGTGTTTTTTTTTCTTTGACATTTCAGTATCTGTCATGGAGCAGTAATGCCTTCCATGAATAAATTCTATTTGACTATTAGGTAAATAGATTACTCTTATGCAAAGTCTATCTTTGACTTCTTTTAGGTCTGCTCCGCTTTCATTTTTTTGCCAAATATGTTTCATGCCTCCAGGGTTTCACTCATTAATAAAGTGAAACAAAAATAAAGGAACGACAGCACAAATGAAAAACTTCTTGACATAATTTAGTCGAAATGTTGAGCGCAAGATGAATGGCTTAAGAACATAACTATTAATAATTACTTATCTGTCTGCAGCTTGATGCCATTTCACCTCCCTCTTTTGGAAGTTACTGCCGCTCATCTATTATATATAAAAAAAGAAAATAAAAGAAAAAGTCTATGTTGGTGATCTTTGTAAGAAAACACAGAAACTGGTTGCTCTGCTGCTGCAAGAAAATTCTACACGATTTTTTTGTAGATTATGATTGATCTTATTTTCATGGCTCAAGTGAATAGTTTTTATAGTTAACTGTGAATGTGCACAATCCTTCCTCAGGGCATAAAGCTTAAACTAACTGAAATGTTTCTTTATGAATTTGAGATTGGGTTTTAGCTTTAGGTTTTCTTCTGTATTTCTTCCTCTTGATTTTAACTACCAGTGCTTATCCATTGTTAACGGATAAATATTGAGAGAAAGGTGCACACAATCCGACAGAACAATCTAGAACACTGGTCAAAATTAATTTTCAGAGGAGATGAACAGAATCAAAAACTGTTCAGAGGACACAGAAAGAAGCATATAGTGGATACACAAGTTTGTAGAGATCCTATATTTCACATTTTTATTTCACAAAGCATTACATCTTATTTGTAATATCCCAACATGAAAAAAGGCCCGATTTGTTTAGTGTAGTTAATGAACATCTGTCAATCCTATTTAATGTATTGTTATAATATTTCTTCATGGAATGCAAACCTGTAATTAACTGTACTTACATATCCACACAGTGCTCTAAACTCTGAGCAAACAAATTCAGTTCAGTTGTAGCTCGTGTTAAATAATTTTGGACTCCAGCTTATCCTGCTGATCAGGACAGCTACAAGAATTTCATATTGAAGAGAAATAAAAGAACATGAAAATTCATTTCTCCAAAAATGAGTTTATTAAAAGCATAGAAAAGGAACTGAACATTTTATCCTTGGCCAAAAACTGTCAAAATTTAAGGACTGTTCTTTAAAGAATTAATCCTCATGCTTACCCCACACACACACACACACACACACACACACACACACACACACACACACACACACACACACACACACGCTCGCTCGCTCGCTCGCATGCACTCTACTGAATTTCCCCCATGTAGAGGCGCTTATCACTGGATCCAGATAGAACTGTGGAAGACAAAAACATCCATCACAAAATTATACAGAACACAACAAGCAGAGTGTAAACCCAAACACCACAGTCAAACTCTCTAAATTTCCTCTGTGTCACAGATAAAAGGGGAAGCAGAATTATAGGTGAATTTACCAACGGGTTCCTCTGGATGGAAGGCCACCTCGTTGACTGATCCAGCATGGCCAGGAAGCTTATAAAGGATTCTACGAGAGGTCGTGTCCCAGATATACACAAACCTAAACAGCAAACGTGCAGAATTATACACCAATCATTAACACGATGCTGTTATTGTTCTGTAGGCACACAATCTCTTACCTATCAGCGGAGCCTGCCGCTATCTTACTGCCATCTGGTGACCAAGAGCAGCGTAGAAGATTCTTCAGACAAAAGAAATCCATAAAACATTTAGTACATGGATGTTTCCATAATCACAATGCCATTATGTGCAGTTTCTCATTAGGATACGTGATCTTAGAAGAATGATAACACAAGGGTGAGTTATTGAGTGAGAGAGAAGAGAGATTAAACACTATCTTAAAAACACAGCTGATGTCTATATAGGAATCTTTTATAGCTTTTGTGAGCAGAAATGATCAGCTGGCTTTTCTCTGGACTTGCACTTGACTTCAAAAGTGGACAGCCGATAAAATACGTACATGAAATACGTACATGTATAAATAACTTCCATGTCAACCATTTCAGACATTAATGCAGCTGACAATGGTTGAGATTTGGTTCAATAATAACTGATACAGCAATGATACAGAATTTTTGGGTAGTTACCTAGTTCTAACTACATTTGTGCCCCATTAAACGTGTGTAAACTTCAAAAAGCAGTAACAGATTTGCCTTATGTAAAAAATGTAAACAGTGACTTACCATACTAAATTAATCTGATTTAAAATATATTATTATTACTCCATAATTATTATAATAATTAAGTATTTTAAACTTTAAAACAAACAGTTTATAAGAACAAAGTATATTGTTTCCATTCATTTAAACAGTAAGGAGCTCTGGTTATTTGGGTAAAAAAAAAAAAGCCTATAGTGTGATTCACCCTCATGAAGCTGGTTTTGTTTTATTTAGCACACTAATAGGCCACTGATTCTAATTCTTAATTTGCTATCACTGTAAGCAATGTAAAGTTTTGCAAATAAATAAAACTTAAATAAGAACGTCTACAACGTATTACTGAAAGGTTAACAAAAGAAACGTGTAAATATATTAATGTGCATAATGTTTTTTAATCAAATTGAAGATTAGAGCAAACATATCATCCACCCATCCTGTATGGCATTAACTGGTGGAAAAACACAGGAGATTACACAAGATCATTATTACTGCACATTATTTTATGACTTGCATGAATTACCTTTTCAAAATTGTGGACATTTCCCTGGAAAATCTTCACACATCTCTCCTTAGGGGCAAATGGACGGATATCCCAAACGCGCACTAAATCACAGAGGAGAGATTATATAAAAGGATATAACACACAGTATTTTAATCTTATGAGCTGCATTGCTTTCTCTCACACAGATCAAAAGCAGCCACTCACCACTGTTGTCCATGGAGTTGGACAGTAAATAGGATCCCTCAGAGCTGAGACTGAGCCCCGTCACTGAGTCTCCGTGTCCCTGCATGCTGTAAATCAGCTTATTCTGTCTCAGGTCCCATACCTGAGGCACACACACACACACACACATGTACACGTAAAGTAAACACACTGACAAACACAAGCAGTGAGTGATCATGTCTGTCACATGCTTGAAGATGGACCTTGATGTCATTGTCGATGCCTCCTGAGATGATCTGGTCACTGGTATCATTGAAGGTAACACTTAAAACCTGGTATGTGTTCTGGAACGTATGAACTGATGCCTTCTTCCTGATGTCCCACAGCTGAAAACCAAGGAACAATCCAAGGAACAATTTTTTACCTAGCATTTGTAATTATCATGGACAACAAAACACATTAACTACCAAAGTAAAGGTCATCAAATTCTATTCATTTTACTACATTTGTGTTACGGAGTGTCCGCTTATTAGAAGCTGATTTATGTTACATTAACATATGTAGGTTTGTCAGAGTATTACATCCCGTCTTTGTCTATAAATAAGATTTGCCCCACTATAGAAACAGGGCCATACTCCATATGGCCAAACCCAATTTTATCTATAGTACACGTCAATATGGATTTACTGCAAATAACAGCAAAATACTTCTTTTTGCCTAAAGATTGCCTTTTTTCATATATTTCACCCACTAGCCAGTTTTATCCCTTCCTTATCCTTGTTTGAATAAATTTGCTCTTCCATGTAGATAGAGGAAACCAGCCATTGCAGCTGAACATCCTTGAATAAAAGCATTAAATAATAATAACACAAATAATAATGATGATAAATAATGCCAGGGCTGATTAGACTTTTATTCCACACATTCATTTTTTTAATTGGTTCAAAATACCGGAAAAGCTTTAATTAATAAAAATCATCACTGCATAAAATCCTTCTAGCCGAGATCAAACAGCCCAAAAAAGATCAGATTCAACCTGCCTGCTGAACATAGCCTGAGTAATCAAACTCAGAGTTCAGTAAAAGTCTAAGATTGTTATTAATCTCTCATGTGTAGCTCATCAATCATTTCTGATTTCTGTCTTATTTACCTTCACAGTTCCATCATCGCTGCCAGTGCAGGCCAGCTGTGGTCCACGACGGGCAGGAAAACAAGAATTTACGAAGGACGTGTGGCCTTTCAGTCTCTTCACACGCTCCCCTGTCTCGCTGTCCCACACACAAACGGTCTTATCCGTACTGGCTGAAAAGAGCAGACTGGGGGGGAAGCAGACAAAGACATCTGAAAGTGTCTAAAAAGCATGTCGCTCTCCAGGTGCATAAAGCATGTGCATGTGAGGCAGAGAGGAAAACGGGCTCTGTTGACTCTTTAATCGAAAAAAATAACAACAATAATAGTGCATAAAGAATTTGAAGAAATTATAGTAGCATGCAGACTCAATTTTATATAGACAAATAGTTTCAAATAATTTGTGAAGCAAAGCTGGCATTTTTCCTTGAACAAAAGTGCTTCGTTGTACTACAGCTCTGTCCTTTGGTTCAGTTTTTACCTGGAGGGTCTGTTATTTCTTATGGTTGTCAAGTCAAAGCGAAACTTTTGCATCATTTGCTACTTGATTTGGTTTGATTTTACACTGCACAAACAAATACACCAAACAGCAAAAATATTTAAGTTGAGTGATGTGGGTTTAAAAAAAAACTGTGCAAACAAAGATACACAAAAATAATGGAGAAGACAACTCTGACTCTGATCTCTGCTTGGAAGTCAAATGGACAAATATGTGAAAGCAATCTAAACTTCAAGGCTGGTCACAGAACCCAACCTTTTAGACAAGAGTCCAAATTACTAATAACACTATTTAAATAGACCTCAGAGTGCTGTAAAACATACACACCTGCCGTCTGTGTTATAATGAAGCTCCATTACAGCTCCGGTGTGGCCCTTTAGGGTGGCAAAGTTTTCACATTCTCCATACACGTTCCATAACACTGGACAAGACACAAACAGCATTTCAGAAATCTTTCATATATAAAGCCAGACAATGAATAGGTACTTAAACTAATTAGTCAAATAACAGTCCGCAATCTGTGAAAAACACAAAATGCAAGCTGGACATGTTACTACCCCTCAAAATACCCTTTTCTTTTAAAGAGACTGAAATAACTGCCTGTTAAGAAGACCACAGAGTGGGCAGACTATACAAGCAACATTAGTTACTCAGAATACTGAAACACCATTAACTGTGGCTTCAATCGATTTAAATCTCACAGAGTGAGCTGAGCCCTGAGCAGAATCAGTGATAAAACTGATTGTTTTGGTAGAACTCCTTTACCAAATAGCCATCCTGAGATGAACCCAATGCATGGAACAGACAAAAAGAAAAGCATCACAACTAAAAACAAATGCAGTGAGTTTTTCAAAGTACTCAGTGACATGTCGTACAGATCAGGCGATCAAATCCTGCAGAAGCGAGCATGGAGCCATTAGGATGAAACTTGCAGCAGTAGACTTCTCCTTCATGCCCAGACAACAACATTATAGGAGCCTGCAAACTGGAGCTGCGTGGAGGACCCTATGAAACAAGTCACACACACAAAGATAAAACATCATATTGTTCAGTTAATAATCCTCTACGACAAATAATATTATAACAGAGGACTTTTTATTGCCATAACACGGTAGCATGCTTTAGGGAGGCACTGATCTCAGATGTCTATTCTCAGTGAAACTTCTCGATTCTCATCTGCTGCATCAACCATATACAGCTGATGCAGTACATAGTGAAATAAAACAACGCTCATACAGAACCCTGGTTCTATATAAGACAACACAGAACTAAGGGTTAGAAAGAAAAAATATGTCTGTGTTCTCCTACCATATTTAATTATTTACACTCTATTTGCTTTCCATATTTAGACTTTACATATTTAGTCAGTCAATTTTTTTGCTTAAGTACCAGCTTTACTCATAATGTACTGTGGGGGACGTGACAGACTAGTGGTTAAGGTGTTGGGCTTCTAACCAGAAGGTCATGAGTTCAAATCCCAGGTCCACCAAAGCTGCCACTGCTCGTAACCCTCAATTTTACTCAGTTATATAAATTGAAATAAGTTGTATGTCTCTCTGGAAAACACAGACACAGACACACACACACACACACACACAGACACAGACACAGACACAGACACAGACACACACACACACACACACACACACACACACACACACACACACACACACAGTACCATAGTAGTGAGTTGCTGCGCCGCTGCCACCAGCTCCGTCCTCGGTCTCTTCACCCCCGTGGGAACGAGCGCCATTTCAGCTCCGCGCTTCACAGCTTCAATCATTGTTTAAAGCGGCTGCGGTTCAAAAGACAGACAGAAAAAGAACAATTTATCGCAGTTTCTCTCGTGGCAGGAGTTTGTATGGTTTACACAGTCCACCATCCACCGTCCGCCATTAAACGTTGGTTCGGGTTAAGAAAACACTTCCGCTACAGTAAACGTTTTCTCATTGGTTCGTTCATGTAATGGAAGGTTTTATTGGCTGCCGTCTGTTTCATGGCGCTGTTTGAACCGGAAGTCGAACCTCTTGTACACAAGAGAAGAAAACACTTGAATGTATTTAGTCACTTGAACGCTGGTGGATTGTTTATTTTGGGAATAAAACCATAACAAAAAGCTGAGTTAAAGCGGTAAGTGTCGCATGATCTCATCCAGTACGGTCATTATTAATAAACTGTCATACGCAGTGAGAGATAACTGCTGCTTTAATGTGTGAGTAATGTGACTAATGTATTAAACACCATTTTGTCTGCACTCACATTAAGTACAAGCACCATGTAGATCACCGTTTGGGCGCTTTGTGTAAGTTTACAAACAATAAGTTTAGGCTGTTCTGTTAGCACTTTGTCAACCTTTTCTTTCTCCTCCTCCACACCCTCCTCCACACCCTCCACACCCTCCTCCTCCTCCCCCTCCTTCACACCCTCCTCCTCCTCCCCCTCCTTCACACACACTCTCCTTCCCTCTTCCCTCTCCTTCTTCCCCCCCCTGGACTAGGACATTTTAATGACAAGTTATTGTGTTGCACTGGTATGAGTGCATCAGATACAGCAGTTGTTAATGGGAATTTTAGTTGACCATTTTATTTATGAAATGTGATATATATTCTCTAGGTGTACAATTAGTACAACTATAAGTGTTATTTGGTCCATGCACGTACAACTTGTGCTAGTCATCCTCTACACGTTTCTATCTCACAGCTCCAGGTTCAAGTCCCCGGTTCAATTCTGATCTCAGGTTACTGTCTGTGTACCGTTTCTGTGCACGTCAGGGTTCTCCTCCTTCCTCCTAAAGCATGCCAGTAGTTTGACTGACAACGCTAAATTGGCCCTAGTTATCTAGAGTGTGTGAATGTGTGCACACTGAAGACCTGGCATCTCATCCAGGGTGAAATCATGCCTCTTGCTTCGGATCCACGGTGTTCCTGACCAGTATAAAGAAATTTACTAAATAAATATCAAAATAAGTGCTGGAGCTGATTAACCAGTGCAATGCAAACACCGTCATTTCTCCATCACTGTTTCAGGATGAGTTATCCACAACCTACACATCTGATCAGCAGTGTTTTTATGGTGGCCAGTTTTGGTCCCACAGTTAATGATGGTATATGTACAGTATAAAATGCACCTGTGGGGTAGTTTTACTTTGGAAAAGGCCAATTAGTATTAATAGAGGTAGTAATGTTAGTTACCTCTGTGTGTGTTAGCGCTGCAATGGCCGGTGAGCGCAGCAGAGAGCCAGCAGGACTGGATGGACTACCAGAGTTGTACAGCATTCTACGAGGAGAGGTCAGAACTCACATCATCTAATTAGAGATATAGTGTGTGTGTGTTTTCTTTCTCATTCTTTTCATCTCATTCTCTTTTGCAGGTGGTTTCTGTTACAACATATGGTGTTTTTGTTAAGATTCCAGGATACAGAAAACATGGTAAGTCTTTGAATTGTTTGATTAATCCTGCGTACTGATAAATGGATGAAGGCGTTATTTAGAGTATATATTTGCTCTCACAGGTCTAGTTCATAAGAACGACATGTCTGCCTCCCGGGTTGATAATCCTACTGAAATTGTGGATGTTGGTGAGCAAGTGTGGATTAAAGTCATAGGCAGAGAGGTAAATACACAACAAGCAGCACAACAGAAATTTATTGTCCAGAAGCAGAATAAACAGATTATTTTACTGTTTTGTGCCAGATTAATGATGATAAAATCAAGCTCGCCTTTTCCATGAAAGCTGTTAATCAAGGCACAGGGCGGGACCTGGACCCCAACAATGTTATGGCTGAGTATGTAGTCTTTCATTTAGACTGCATTTGTTCATGTTTATGACAGGATTTTATTCTATTTCATTTTAGCTTTAGGCATTATTCATTTGAACGTTTAATCACTCTGTATGTACATATATAAGGCAGGATGCACGCAGGCGAAGGCAGTTCCGGGATCATACAAGTCAGAAAATCACTCTAGAGGCTGTGCTCAATACTACCTGTAAGAAGTGTGGGTGCACAGGTAAGAAAAATTTAAAACAAGGAATCATATTATATAATATTATATAACCACAATTATATACAATTATATAACCACAGAGTTAACAGCATTACCAGGAGCTGAGCAGAATCTGTGCATGAGATTTAATTATAATTAAAAACAACAATAATTATTGTTAGACGGTGCTAATCCTTCCCAAAAGTTGTCAGGTTAAGAGTCCAGAATGATATTAGCAAAACAAATCGCATGATCCTTTTTAAATTTTATTGGAATAGAAACACAAGTCCGTTAACTAAATCCCTCAATCCCGTTAACTAAAGTTTCCTCCCACCTCAAAAAAACAAACAAACAGGCGTGCCACATACAAATTTGCCCTAGGTGTCAAATTTCCCTATAAATGTGAAAGGGTGTGTGAACTTGTGTGATGTGATGATCCTATCCCGAGTGTATTCCCAGACATCATGTGATTAGCTCAGAGGCCTCTGTGAAGTCGAGCAGGATAAATTAGTTACTGAAGATGAGTAAATGAACATGCTTGGTAACATCTGTGTGTAAACTGAACACAAAATAAGCTTTTCAGGTCGTAGTGCTGTGTGGTAATGTTACACCAAACTGCCAACTAACATTGGGTAGAAATAAAAAATGACAGGCTTTGGTTACATCAGTGCTTAAACTTTGTATGTCCTGGGAAAGCTTTTGGATTTCACTCCTGAAAAGCTGTGTAAACACTTTGTCCTCTCCAGAATTGCTATGGTTTGATTTAAGGCTAAACATCTGTATGGGAACGGCTCTATGGGGCTATCAAAGTATGTGAAAGGCCCAAGGTCCAGATACGGGTGTGTGTGTGTGTTAATTTCCGTGCATGTGTTTGCTCTTAGGTCACTTTGCAAAGGACTGTTTCTCACAGCCAGGGGAGAAACAGTATAGTTTGGTGCCAGAAGAGGAGGAGAAGGAGGAACCAACCAGCCAGACTGTCCAATCAGAGCCTCAGAAAAGAAAGAAGGTAGCAACACACTGCTCAGCCCCTCCCCAGAGCGAGCAATCAATCTTTTTTCCATCCCTTCTTCTAAAAGCATGTCTTGTTTTAAGTTACTTGGATTTCTTTTATTTTCCATTTGTAAAACTCACATTGCTCTTTTATTTGATCTCTCAATGCCACAGGAAAAGAAAGCCAAGAAAGAGAAGAAAAAGAAAGAGAGAAAGCGAGAGAGATCATCATCAGAGAGCAGTGATAATGCCAAAAGAGCAAGACACACCTATACACAATCGGAAAAGAAGAAAAAGCACAAGAAACATAAGCACAAGACACGCAAATGATCATCCAGTTCACATGTCCATATGAAGTCGTCATTTGTGTGTGTGTGTATATATACACATCTGCACTGATCTTAGACCAGTCAGCTTTCCAGCTTGTGTCTGAAAGCTGCAAGCTATTTTATAGAAAAGTATGACTTGTTGAAGAGGGGAAAACACATTGATGGAGAAATAAAAGTACTGAAGTGTAAACTCGACAAACAGAATTGTCTAAATGTTTCAAAGTGTCATTTGTTGCCGTAAAAATAGATTGTAAAGTACATGACGAGTTGTAGGGATGTGGAGGTGAAAGGTCAAGGGGAGGTCATTCCTGCATGACCTCCTTACCCACTGACAGAAGCCAGTCATCAGCTTAAATTAGAAAACACGTGACATGGATATGGGAACATGCTTAAATTAGACGTACAGGACACAGTCCTAGCAAACAGGCAGTTACATGGCAGACCAACACAGGAGCTTGGATCGGCTGCTGGAAATTGGTATAAATAGGCTGTGTGATGGAATGGTGATGCAGAGCCTCAGTGTTGACCACCTCGATGTGAGGAATTCACTGACTAGGCCATGTGCTCACAATAAATTACGTTAGAAAAACAAGTGACCATCTTTATGGGGATGCAAGCTGAGGCTTTATTTCTTTCTTAAAAACATGGACCACTGTGGAACTACTGACAAACAGTAGGAAACACTTCACAAGGCAAAGGCTTTTTTCAGTAAGAACAGACAGTTGTGGGAGAATATTCACTCTCCTTTCACGTAGAATCGTGTGCTGACCACGTCGCCAAGAGTTAGTGTCTGTCGAAGAGAGGAAATAGTTCAATCAACAAACCAAAAACATCACACATTCTGTAGAAACTGCAAATACTTCAGTTTCCATATAGCAGAGATCACCACAAGTCAGACACAGAATACATTCACAAGCTCTACTGACCAGTGTGAGACTGTTTTCGCTAACTTCTCGGACAAGTGACGTCTCCTTGCCATCCCATTTCTGAACGTGTACCAGCTTGTTCCCATCAAGGGTCACCACTGACTGAAACCAACACACACAGATCAAGGTCAATATATTTTTTATATATATATATATATATAATTTCTTTCCTTTTATAAAACTACATATTTCAGTTTGTACCACTTTGAAATAACAGCACTATCAAATGCTTTCCTAGATACAACAATTAGCAACGTCATTTCTGAAATCATCAGCAATGCCATGTTTATTTTTCTTTATTTTACATTTACTGCATTTAGCAGACTCATACTTGCTGATGTAAAATTTCATAAACAAATCAGAACAAAAGTGCTGATGTGCCTGAACTGGCTGATAATGTTCCACTGCTTCCATATTAATATATTGAAGAGAGCCAGCTAGCTCGATGCTGTAACTTTGTTAGTTCACAAAGGTTCTTTTGTAAGGACAACAATTGGGCAGTTCAGCAACGGAAGCATCATGCTTAGCACACTGGGAGCCTAGTGTAAAGCAGTTTTATAACGTTCCTCATTGATAAGTGTATATAATCAAATGTACCTTGACTTTACGATCGTCTGCTGTGCACTCCTCGAACTCCTCTCCCAGCTTGAATTTGATTTCCGTACTCTTGAAGGTGCTTACTGTCTTTAGTGTGATGACATCACCATCAACAGAAATGATGGTGGTGGGTTTGGTCATGCTGCCGACCTGGCGTGTCGCAAAACCGACACCTAGTACACACAAAAATATATGCAGATGTTCTGAGGTCAAATCTAAAATCAAAATATTACGTGTCATGTACGTAGGCCTGAAAATAAAACATGCATGTTATGTCAATAGAGGTATTCTAGTTAGACACTGACCTTTCCCACATTAACCAAAACCATAAACATTCATGTGTATTGAAACAGCTAAGAATAACTGAATTTTCCATTCGCACATAAAATATTCAGTGGAAATTTCACAGTGGGGGTAATGGACAAGGCAGGAGGCTACTACAGATATTCACTAAATTACACACAAACCCCCACTGCCATGAGTGACCATGTCCTTGCGAGTTACAAAGTCTGGAACGGTCAAAAGGGTCAAATAAACATTAGTGGTCCACTGCGGATAGCAGAGTAAGCAATGAATATTGATTTGTTCTGTAGCGTGAGCTAAAATGAACAAGGTTAAGGCTGGACCTTTATATGATTTACCACACATCCAGTCATCCGGACTAACTACTGCTAAACATATGGTGACCTAAATGAAGAGAAGTTTCTCAATCCTAGAAGGAAAAAAAACGATTTCTCCACCAGGCACGTGCTCACCAAATTCCCTCTTCTCACACACTCTTTTCTTTGCAGTCTTGTTCTCAAGGCTACTCCCATAGACCCCAGCACTACTGTAGGGCGTAAATCTTATCCATGCCTG
The DNA here is from genome assembly GCF_030014155.1 of Tachysurus vachellii. Lineage (NCBI taxonomy): Eukaryota > Metazoa > Chordata > Actinopteri > Siluriformes > Bagridae > Tachysurus > Tachysurus vachellii. The sequence goes on from NC_083480.1 coordinate 7,832,175, forward strand.
ATAATTCTTACATCTACATCTATTTATTCTTCAGTCTTTTTAGTCGGTAGTGCTTTACTAGTAAAGCTGGTCGTGCAAGAACTATTTACATGATCTTGCTTGCTGTTAAACACAAAGCATTACGCTGATATAAGCAGATTTTTTTTTTATTTAACCATGATTGTGATATGTGTAAGATCCTGGGCAAGTCGCTGCAGTGCTGCTGGTCCGAACGTGTTGATTTAGTCTTGTTTGACATCAACAAAAAGTCAAGTCAACACAAGCTTCTATTCTAAATGGTCTCTAATAAGCCGTTTAATACCCAACACACACAAACTTTTTTAAAACCTTTTTGAGTATGAGAATTATAAAAACAGTGACAAATTTGCCTGTAGGTTTATCAAAACCAGAGTACATAATATTGCATGTGTGATATTTGCTTATTTACCCTTGCACTGGGGCTGTGAGACTTAACAGAAGTCAGTCATTCACCCTGGGGCAAATAAAGGTGTTCTACTGTTCCAAACATAACTTAGCCACTACATTTAGTGTAAGTGTATAAGACATTGTAGAATCTGGTTGTTGTGCACAGCAGTACAATGACAATATGGTGTCTTCTTCATATAGACCACATTTATAGTTTACAGCTTCTACTCATCAGATCAAAAAGGAATACATCTTAAGGGCTTAGGAACGTTTATAAACCTATGTTAAAGCTAGGATTTGAAGAAGAAAGGGGGAAAAAAGTGCAACATTATTTAATTCACTGATAAGCTATTCATGCCCACGTGCTCTAGTGTGGCTCTGCGTGGGCGTGCGCGCGCGCGCGTGTGTGTGTGTGTGTGTGTGTGTGTGTGTGTGCGGGGATCCACCCTGCGCCACACTACCATCGTGCATCTATACGCATGCATTTTAGTTTCCCCTCCCCAAAAATACATTTGCATTCGCACTGATTCACTCACTGCAAACACCTGCTCTCTTTCTTACACATTCTCTCACACACACACACACACGTTTGCACACCCTCCCAGACTCACCAAGGGCTTTCATATACTCATCGAAATTCTTGCTCTCCTTAAGGTTCCACGTGCCGACGAAAGCTTCTGCCATCTTTCACACAGCTGCGTGCACTCGGATAGAGAAGGAGTGAGAATGAACGAATGAGCGGTGAAGAAGTGGAGAAAGACGGAGGAGGCTGAGCTTCTGTAATCTTACTGGTCGATATATACCGGCTGTTCACTACGTCAGAGAAACAGCATGAGAAAAGGGAGGGGTGATGGAAGAGTGAATGCATAAGACAGACAGAGAGAAAGAGACATACATACAGTGAAGGAAAGAAGAAAAAGACAGACAGGGTGAGAAAGACAGATGGGGGATGGTGGACAACAGCAGCTGTATTAACACTAGGCTTCAGAGAGGGAGAGAATGAGAGACAAAGACTGACATTGTCAGAGCAAAATTGTAAAACCTTCTATTCCAGCAGGCATTTTGAACAAAAGGATGAATTTTCCCTATATATATATATATATATATATATATATATATATATATATATATATATATATATATATAATAGCCCTTTGCTTTGGTGAGGTTTAGCAGGTGAAACAATGTAAAGTGCATCATGGCGTATGAGAAAATTGCATTTGCAGAGTATTTGCTTTGTGGATGGATTGATTTTATGAAACAAAAATGACAGATTGAAAGTCTGCAGGAATTACTCAGGTGTATTAGCTTCTGACGTCAGCGTTGGGAGGGCCTTAAATGTGCCATCTGCAACCCTGTGCCATCCATGTGCACAGCTATGTACTGTATATTCACCGTTGCACGTACCAGAGCCTGCTTAAAAAAAATAAAATAAATAAAAATATCAAGACGAATAGTTTTAGTAAAATAATCTGCAGTCTTAAATTAATTATAAATTCATACATTTAAAAAGATTTAAAAAATATAAATATTTAAAAAAATCATAAATTGTACAATATTAATACAATAAAGACCCAGTAATATATGAATATATGCACAAAACTTCCAAAACTGCAAATTATTTGTCATTAGATATGCATGAAGAGCATCATAGCAATTTGAGGCTCTGCTATTCTGTCATGTAACTACTGTTAATAGTTTACTGTGAGTTTACTGTGATAATAATTTTCCAGAGTTTAAATTTTGCATTGCAAATTTCTAATTTGCCCCTATGTGTGAATATGTGTGTGAGTAAAGCTGGGTATTTCCTGTTCATTTCAGAGTGAGATTGAAGCTTTGGTTGCTATCAGTGTGGTTATTCTAACAGAATTCAGATCAGCACAGGTAACACTACACCTCCCAGTTCTACCAACGAAGCATGGCATTGAATTTACAGCATGAAGGCAGCTACCCCGAGTTTGGCGAGAGCAATTTTCCTGTAGCTCTCTATTTGTATAGACGTTACATTTACACACTGCTAAAAGCTTAAGAAACTCAATGTATGAAAATACTGTGTTTGTACCCCAGTACCTAAGTTAAAGATTATAAATAATTTAAAGCAGTTAACATTCCTTTGGAGATTATTATCAGATGTGTGTGACTGCACATGTCTTCTGTTTGCCTCTCATGGTTATAATAGATTCCTAATGGGGTCAAACAGGGCCAAGACAAATCAATCAACATGAAAGAATTCAAATGCCAACTTTGACATAAATAAAACTGATCGATGTTCCACGCCAGCTTGGGATTTTAGGTTGAACACATATGACACCAAAAGACAGAAAGATCATCATCTCATTCAGTCCACACCAGTCCAGTCACTACACTCACATCAACACATAGCATATTTGAGGATTATCTGTTATTATTTATATTTTAATTGATATGATTGTTTAAACAGTAAAAACAGAACCACACACTAGCTTTGTTAAGACTTTGTTGAGTAGAAAAAATACTGCAATCTAGCCACAAACCAACCCTGCAGAAATATCTGCACCTTTTTTCCCACAGAACTAGTCCACACCTTATTTTTCAAATTCAGAATTTTATATGGGAAAGCTCTGTTTTCAGCTGATTCATTACACAGTTCGGTCAGAAGGGACAGCCTTCTGTGGAAGCAGTTCCTTGGTCTGTCATGTGCACATTTGTAGCCCCTGCATAAAGGCACATGCATACAGTACATTCTCTTCCCCTGTGTTTCATGTCCTATTAATCTATCAAAGTTATTAAAATACTGTAGACACCCTAATAAAATCTACAGTAAAGATGCCTACTGGTTTTATTATCGTCATTCTGGGTATATACTATAATTAGGACTTTCTGTAACTTTCATACTCATGATTTAGTTTGTGTGTATGCTTTAATGTCTATGTATATGGATTGTAGATGTCAAATAATTGCATGTTAGAACAAAGGGCGTGATTTATATACATATTACTAATTTTTATTTGCTTTAACAGGACTTTTATATGTACATTGTACATTGTCTTGTCCAAAACAATTCACAAATAATGACCAACCCAAACAATTTCTTATTTACCATAAAACCAATTTTACATCATGTTCACTGAAAATGATATAAAATTGACCCCCACAGTGATCGCTTGTGTACAGATAGTAAAGTTTGTGTACATACACACTTTACAGGGTGATTTTATGTAATGAGCTAGTCTTTCCATGTCCATGTCTACCAGTGACTGGCAATTCCTGACTTTCTACACCCTATTAATCAACACACATCTTGTTTAAATTATTAGTGTATCTAAACTAACACAGAAGTCTGAACCAATGCTGAGATCACGTGCATGACATTTGACACAAACAGCTGCTAAAGAGCTTGTGTAAAAATGACCCGTGAAAGAGGTGAGAGGTAAAACTCATTTTGGAAATGGAAAGACAGCAGATATAACACACATGGGAGGTCCTCAAGCTGCTAATGGGAATGTATGATATGAAGATGGTTGTGCATGTGTGTGGTAGCCTAGTGGACAAGGTGTTGGGCTACCAATCGGCAGGTTGTGAGTTCCATCCCAGGTCCACCAAGCTGCCACTGTTGGGCCCCTGAGCAAGGCCCTTAACCCTCAATTGCTCAGTTATATAACAAAAATTAGATAATGTAAGTTGCTCTGGATAAGGATGTCTGCCAAATGCTGGAAATGTAAATGCATGCTTGCGTATGTTGGTGCTGAAGGGTTGGAGGTACTCAGTATTAATAGTCTTTCTTTTTTTCATTTCCATATGTTTATCGCCCCCTAGAGGAAACGTACGATGCAGACACTAAAGACTCAAGGGGTTTTGGGAAAAAATGTTAATGTGAAAGTTGGGATTCGGACCTCAACAAACATGTCCAGTGTGAAAACTACTTCACAGACCTAAACACACATCATTAAGCCAAGGATGTGATGTGTCCAGTTCAGAGCAGAGCAAAGAAAGACACAATGGATCAGGCCTTTTTAAGAGTAACCATGGAAATATACTCCAACAAGCTGTCATTATGGAATTGTTGGGGGGTTGTGGTTGAAGCATCCCTAGGGGGAGTGGAAAGAGAAGAAAAGGAAAGGCTTTGTAGGGCAATTATTTGATTTGTCTGCATTACAACTGTACATTTGTACTTAGATGTATGGCATCTTTGGAAAAAGAAGATATAATTTTGCAACTTAGATAAAAAAAAATGATAAAATACAAAATGACAATTAAATGTGTGTCTAACAGCAATCCACAACATAAGGCTAAAATCTATGGGAAAACATCATTTAAATGTTTATTTAAATGTTTTAGTGTTACACTCTTGCCCTCCAGACCTAGATCTGAAAGGCAGATGATGACATCCAACAAACTTATATATCAAAAGAACAGCAGCATATTTGCCAAGCAATATGGCATTGTTAGAACAGATCAGGAAGACAAATTAAATTGCAATTCATATTAATTGAAGTGCACCCCATAAAGGGGTGCAGTTCCTTTGATAGGGTCAAAAAATCCAGAAATGGATGTCAGTGAAAACAAAATTTTGTTGTGGGACAAATTATTATTATATATCATGAGTTTATTTATTTATTTATTCATTCATTCATTCTCTTGGGAAATACGTGTTAACCTTCTAATAGTGATTCTTTATTCTAATATGCTACCAAAATATAGAATCAGTCAATCTTATTTTGTTTTTCATGACAAAGATGTCACAAGGATATTTAATGTGTCCTGTATTACCAGAATTCACTCAATATGAAAGTTGTACCATTGTGGAGACATTCTGAAAACAACAGTTCATTAATTTCGTGCATTAATAAATGCAAAGTGAATGTTCTCAAATAGATAAGAAGACAAAAAAGTGTGTGTGTGTGTGTGCGCGCGTGCGTGTGTGTGTGAGTGTGTGTGTTACCTCGGAGACGCAGTTGCAGCAGGATGTAGTGTATCCGGTATCGGGTGCTCATAGACTGGCCAAAAGATGCGCCTTCTCCTTATTCCTGTGTTACTTCATTTGGCAGCATCGTACTGTATGTTGATCCTTTTCGTTAGTTATTTACATAAGGATGTTTTGTCAAAGTTTGATGCTTTGTGCCTGCTTGCTGTTCATGAACTTATCCAATTGACCAGGAGAAGCGCGTCCCCAACGCGTTAACTGATTTCTGCGCTATTATTATGGCTAGAATCGCGTTTATGGCTATAAAAATCTCCACCAGCCTGGAGCAGTGACTTGAGGAGTACAACATGTGGAGCCGAAACCTGGTGCAAGAAACAGCCAGGCCTAAATGGAAAGTGGCAGGTAACTTCCAGACACTACCAGAAAACAACAACAACAACAACAACAACTGAACAGCTTAGGTGTGATTTTTAGTAACTGAAACTATAACTGAGAAAATATGAGGTTAAATAAATATTAGACCTAGTTATATTTGCAAAGGCAATAAGCTTAGTAATGTTTGCTTTGATGCCAGTCTGTCAGCTTCCGTTGTACAGCTGAGATGAACTAAACAAACGTTATTAAACTATACAGTATATTATAGTTGAAAGTGAATAAGACCTTTTATTGGTTCGTTGATTGCTTCTTTCTTACTCAATTAGTAATGATGTCTCTCTCTCTCTCTCTCTCTCTCTCTCTCTCTCTCTCACACACACACACACACACACACACACACACACTCACACACAAGCACACACAAGGCTACATACAAAATGCACAAGGAATACAGATAACTTCGATAAAGCTTTATGCCTGTTATGCCTCTGTGCCCAGTGTAAGCAGAGCTGAGTCAATCAGATTTGAGATCCTTTTCTTTTCCCCCAGAGTGTGAGATGCCACTTGAGAATCCACATGGCTCAGACTTTCGTCTCAATGTGCGCCTATTCTGAATTATTAATGTTGGACTTCCTCTTTAACTCCCTAGTGTGTTTTTTTTTCTGAAAAGCAAAGCTATTTGTAGTGTATTAAACTGATATTTCAGGGTATGACTGCAGGCAAGGTTTATAAAGTTAGCACAACAACAAACCAGGCATGAAGGTCATAGTGGCACATATACCTCGAAGCAGTGTCTACAAACCAATGTTTATGTGTCTTCTTTCAGATCAAAGAACTAAACTACCTGCGTGTCCCAATGCTACTACTCGACATGGACTATCTTCATACACATTTGGCTCCAAGATCCTGAGATGTCCTGCAGCCTACAGGCCCTTGGAAAAGGTTGTAAATGGCCAAAGTAGGTTGGAGCAACCTACACAACGAAGAGCAAGTGGTTATCACGGACGGCACGAAGAAGCTAGTCCAGTGCGTCCACACATTGTGACAGTAATTCGGCCATGTGGTGAGCACAACCTGCGGAAGATCTCTCTGCTTCTAAACCGACGTGCCGTCCAGACATATGAGCTGTTGATGGCTGATGTGTCAGAAGCTCTTGGCTTCCCATGCTGGCACAGTGGTCGTGTTCGACGCCTTTTCAGCCCTGCTGGGCAAGAGATACACAGCCTCTCTGAATTTTTCCACTTTAGCAATGCCTTTCTGGCCTTTGGAATCAGCCGTCCATCCATTAGTGAAGTACAGGCCGCACTACAGGAGCTGTATCCTGACAATCCAAGTTATTGTGACAGCTTGTTGAGGTTGTGGGAGCGGATCCTGAAGCCTAAAGCTGCCAAGACAGATAGCGGTTTCCATGATGATGTGCCCAAGGATGATTCAGTGACAATCCAACCAAAAGCCAATCATTTGCAGCCATTCAGAACACAAGTTAGGCCAAAAGACAGGGGCAGAAGAGAGAGGCAGAGAGGAGAAAGGGACAACAGGGAGGATAGGAGAGCACACCAATCACAGGCGAAAGAGGAGAGGAGGACTGACAAGAAGAATGAGCCAGTTTATTGTCTTAGCTGTAGAGGAGCTGGTCCACCTATTCCTCCAATTGTAAACAAGAAGTCTGCAAAATTGGAATTAAATAACAATGAGAGCAACACTCCTCTTTCCCAGGATGACATTATGAAGAACTTATCACAGATAAAAAATGATCCAAACACCCTTCAGAACAAAATCCTAATATTGGGGGCCCAGGAAGAACCTCCAGTAGAAGAAGACATGGCTAAAACAGAAATGGTAGAGCAGAAAGACTTGTGGGAGAGGCTCCCACCTGATGGATTGCATGTCTCTCTGGAGGAAATCCAACACTGCTATGACATTGGGGGTGTGGTGGGTGATGGGAACTTTGCAGTGGTGTATGAGTGCCGTGTGCGTGGATGCACCCAAAAGTTTGCCATGAAGATGGTGGACAAGGCCAAACTGCAGGGCCGAGGTCACATGATACAGAACGAGATCGCCCTATTGCGTAGCCTGGCACACCCACGACTAGTGCAGCTGCTGTGCTCACATCACACAGACACACATGTCTATCTGTTAATGGAGCTGGTGGCTGGTGGTGATCTGTTTGATGCTATTGCCAAGTGTGGAAAATTCAGTGAGCCTTGTTCAGCTAGGATGATTCGAGACATCAGCCAGGCTCTGGAGTACATCCATAACAAGAGCATTGCACACAGAGACATCAAGCCTGAAAACCTTCTAGTGAGGAATAAGTAGATGCTATTTTCTAAATATTGTTTCTAGTTTGAGATCATTAATTAACAACTTTTATATTTCTCCCACATATTTTAAGGTCCAACTGCACAGCGATGGCAGTATCAATCTGAAGCTGGCTGACTTTGGATTAGCCATGGTAGTGACGGAGCCAGTTTTCACTGTTTGCGGCACACCTACGTATGTTGCTCCTGAGATACTTGCTGAGACAGGTGAGTTGCTACACCATATAAACTTGGGTTAAGTCACAAACAGGAACTGCTAAAAAAAAAGTGAAAGCAGCCAGACAAACGAAGGCTTTGAGTTTTTTGAGCGTTCATTGTAGCCTATATTGTAGAATTCACTTGCAATGGCCAGCATGCTCCCTAAAACCAAGCACTTTTTAATATATTGTCAAACCTAATTTTTAGTACTACCTATGTCCTCATAAGCTTCTGTTCTTGTAAACAGTGGTGGGAAATGGAAACACCTTACCTTTAAGCTGCACAGAAACCTGTTATGCAAATCCATTTGAGCAGATTCATATTATGTAAAAAGTAAAAACACCTCTGTTAAAATGTCAGTTTTTTTGTGATGTGTAAAAAAAAAAAATTAAACCACAATAATGTAAGGAGGTGTTGGAGATGGAAGATACTGAATCCATGGGGCAGTGGTGGCTCAAGTGTCTAAGGCTCTAGGTTGTTGAGTGGTAGGTCAGGGTTCAAGCACCAGCACTGCCAAGCTGCCACTGTTGGGCAATTGAGAAAGGCCCTTAACCCTCCATGTTCCAAGGGTGCTGAATTATAGCTGCCTGTGCGCTCCAACCCCCCTCGGGGGGATATGTGAAGAAAAGAATTTCACTCCACTGTAATGTATATATGGTGATAATAAAGGCTTCTATGCCCCAATTTCATTCATATGCAGAGATTTATTGATAGCACAAGCAAACAATCCAAACAGAGGGCAAAGGCATGGTCGGTAAACAGGCGAAAGTCAAGAACCAGAAAATACAATCCATTTGGAAAACAATCCAAACACCCAAAAACAGAACATGGTCAAGAAATGCAGAAAGACAAAATACAATTAAAGCAAGAAATTGTATGCAGCAAGGCCTGGTAAAAAAAAGGCCTAAAGCAAGGCCTGGTATGCAGTGAACTAGTAATACTTTGCATAGAATGTGGCTTATGGCAGGACTGCATTTCTTTGGGACAGTATGGCCTCTATCCTGCAACAGCAGGTGTCAACTTCTATCACAAACAGGATACTGGGGTCGTTGTGTTGCAAAATGAGGACTGTCGTGAAACTCTGTTTTGGTTGTTCAAACTCCACTTGAGTCGTCTCAGACCATTGAAGCTTCTTTGGTTTGCTAGTGCACGCCTTGCTGAACACCTCACTTAGGTTGTGATATTCTCTGGGAATGTAGATGCATTTATTATGGGTTCAGGGCTTTCTATGGATGTGGTGCGGCAGGGAAAACTGTGGTTCCTTTTAAGGCAACGGTCAAGACTTTGGGAGGACCAGCAGGTAAGTCTTTTGTGCCACCATGAAACTTGTGGGTCATGTGTACAGAGCCAGTGGAACCTACATATATATGGAGTATAGATTCATGGAGTATAGAAAGATATAATTTGAGTGTTGACACATATCATGTGGCTAGGATAGTAAATGATGGCATTAGGATTTTGTACCCTGTTCATCTGTGTGTTTGTATTTAGGCTATGGTATAGCTGTGGATGTCTGGGCAATGGGTGTGATACTCTTTGTGCTGCTCAGTGGGTTTCCACCATTTCGCAGTCCAGAACGCAATCAGGAGGAACTCTTTCATCTCATCCAGAAAGGAGAGGTCCACTTTCTGTCACCTTACTGGGACCATGTGTCTGAGGGTGCGACCCTGAACATTAATACCTGCTCTTCCATCCTCAAATCTACTAGTAGCTCTTATCTACATGAATCATGACAATATGTTTTCTGTGTGCATTTCAGGAGCTAAAGCTCTGATCAGTGCTCTGCTAAAAGTGAACCCCAGTGTGAGACTGACAGCCAGTCAGACTCTGCAGAACAGTTGGCTTCTCCATGCAGCAGCACAGAGTGACCAGGAGGAGGTGCCAGAAAACAGCAACATCATCATAAACAGGAAAGACACATTAAGATCAGGATGCAGAAAACGTGGGATATGGGGAAATCAGCCAAAACTAGATATAAAGACAGAGGTAGCTCAAGTGGCACAGAGTGAAGAGAACAGAGAAGAAAGCACAAATAAATACAGAGAAGCCAACAGGAACAATACAGATATGCAGACTCCTGAGAGACCATTACAAGTAAGGGAAATCAACAAAAATAGTCACATGCTGGAAGTATCAGTGTTAGTACAAAAAGCAGACAAACCGGAGTAGTCCAGGTTCTGGATGCCCACATTAAGATAGGCAACAATATCAGCATGGTGATAATCATTATCAAAGAAAATCAAGGTTGAGCAAATTTGCATTTCTTCATATCTGTAATATTACCACAGGATTTATTACTCACAACATTTGCAATATGATTTTACTGCATGACAGGATGTAAAAATACTCAATAACGTCTTTATTCACATCCGCAACATTTAAGCAATTACTTTAAACAAGAATTCTTTCCCTTTAATAAGAAAATAATAAAAATAAAAAAAACCTGAATTTCACATAAACTCAAATTTTATATGCAAGCTGACAATAATATTTCCTCTCCCCTGTGTCAAGGTTGTTTTGAATTTAAACAGCTGTCCATTAGTAAAATGACATATTATGAGTTAGTGAGATGTAAAGATGTTTTAACTTCTTTACTTATTACAGGGAAAAAGAGAAAAAATCTCTATGGTAATCACACATTTAAAGGAATAAACAGAGTTTTAATTCATTTAATTCTGTACCACCAAGTTTTTTTCCCCTTGCAGAGTATAAATAGCAAAGTTTTCACCATATGAGTCCCTACATTAGAAAAATATTAAATAATAGGAAAAGATCCCTACTTTCTTGTTCTCATCCTTCTGAGGAGTTGAGAAGTGTACGATGATCAAGATGCTAAGTAACATCATATATCTTTTGTTTAGTTACTCTTAACCCATAATTTCTGCCAATAACAATGATTTTGCAAGGTATATAAATACTGCAATGTTGTTCAGCCTTCTTCTGATGCTGCATGGTAACTGCAGGGAGTGAAGTGAATAGCAAATATGGCTGTGGCATTGTGGCAACAGGAACAGAAGCCCTCTGGAAGGGTAAGAGTGAGTACAGTACAATAAAAAATGATTATAGAATAAAGATGTTGCCTGTGGGCATGAGAAGAACTGCAAGATCTGTTAGTGGCAATGCAGCAGTGTAATGAAGTGTAGACTTCAGTGGGATTGTAGAATAAGTGCTAACAGCCTTGCATGGAGAAAGTCTGATGTATTTCTCCTACCTGTCTCTCATTCACTAAAACTGAACACTGAGCCTACCATGATAGAGCATGCTGATAGTGAAATCAGATAGATCAATATAAATAATCCAAAAAAGGATTCAAAATGTTCAGGACATTATAGGAACCTCTAAGCATGTCATATACTAGTGGATAGTGACAACATCATAGTGGTGTTTTAAATCGACCATGAATTGCAGATAATGTTGAGATGAACTAGCAAGCTCTAGAAGTCTTACAAGCTGCCTACCTACTAAATCATTGCAATCATAGAGTAGACACTGTCTTGCAGCAGTTGTTTGCCACAGGGATTGGCAAACACTGGCTGAACAAGCTAAGGTTCCAAATGTTGTCAGTATTTCTCACAGGCCCTATGTGCCTGCTACCTTTCACACCAAGCCTGTAGTCCCAGATGAATGGGTTACCATGACACAGTAAATCACTTACCTTACAATGAATGACCTGGCATGATATTGGCATGTTTACCAAAGTCTGAAACACTTTATCTTGAGTACTTATGCTTCATCTGCATGCTGGTTGTATGCTGGTCATAAATCCTGTATCTTGCCCCACATGCTATTTTGGATATTTTGGAGTTGGCTAGCAGTGCCTTATTCTACAACTTATATTGTCAAGTAACAGTGTATTGTTACACAGTGTAGTGTATGCTTTTTTCTGGCTATCACAACGCTATGCAGGCTTTAAGTCAGAAAGCGTGGTCTTGTATGCTTTTGAAGATTATGTGCCCCCATCAGCCCTGTGTCCAGTGAAGGCTTCTAGCTTTAAGAGAAAATGATCGTTAGCTGGCATGTTAAAAAGCAGCTGTTTGTATCCTATTGTGAGTACCTTAAAGGTCCACTCTAAAGACCAGTAGGCCCCTTAATAAAGTTACTGTGCAAGCATATAACTTTACTGGTAAGCAACTTTAAGTAAAGTTATTGAGTAAAGTTATTGTGCAAGCATACGTGAATGAAGTATGAAAGAAATGTGTTCTTGCATTAAATTTGCAAAGCCAATACATTGAGATCTTTCAAATTAAGTGTTGCTTTATTGTACAACTTGTGCTCTGTGGCGGCTTTGAGTGAATCTCACCCTGAACTGATTGTAGTATAAGAATGTTAGTAATTTATATCATCATTAAAGAGGTGTATCAACTCAGTGAGCAATTGTTATCCTCAGGGAAGAACATTACATATGTTATAACATATTATAATATTAAATAACAGGACTTGAGTGATTCTCAAAAGATCTGTGACATATGGTCACAGCCAAGAGTTGAGAACTTTACTATTTGTACTCTGCAAGGAATTCAGCAAATGTGAATACTCCACTAGCTGTGAAACAAACCACTCTGGTGGTCCTCCACTAATATCTTTGGTATAAAATGAATAAACTTTGTATATCTGGCTAGATTTAGTTTGGTGATGGTGAGCAAGAGAATGACAGAAATATATGCAAGCTCTACTGTAGCTCTTAACTCTTCTTTCTCTTCATGGATATACATATTAAGCTACAAATGATGATGAAAGTCCCTCAACAGGTAAAAAGCACATTAAAGCCACCACTGTTAGAATCCAAATAATGGAGGTGGGGCTTGGTGTATGTAACTTGAGTGCCAATGAATGTGTTCACTAAAGGCAGCCATTTTAGGTACATCAGCTTCCTGGCTGGTGAGAAAAGATGACCTGTATCCCTGTATCTGAACTCTGGGATTCCTCTTTCCTTCTTCCAAATCAGTATTGTGATTTTGCACATAAGTAATGAATTGTACTTTTGCATATATATTTTATTGTGTATTAATAAAGGTCGTAAGAATTCTATGAAAAACAAACAAACAAGGTATTCTGTATTACTGGTTTGAATGTTACATTTAGAGAGGAATATTGCTTGTATAATAAATTACAAACTTTTGCTAGAATAAATAATAAATAAATGATCTTAAAAAATAAATTTACTCCTTAAAGAATTTGTGCTGTTGCAAAGGATTTTGCAGTGGATGGTTGACATTACTGTAAAAAGCACATCATAACAATGTAATAGAAATCAGAAGAATTTACTTTTTACATTATATTATTTCCCTTGTAGGCATTTTCTATAACGTTAGCTCGCTATAAAGACCACACTGACAAAACAAGTAAGACATGTTTTGTTGCAAAAACTAAGAAACGACATAATTGTTATACCTCTTTTCCTGCTTTTATATAATCATATAGTCAGTTGAATGTAAAATGTTTTGTTTGATATTTTTCTTATGAACAAGACACTATTATTATAATGTAAGTAATTTATAGCATATCACTACATATCCCACCAGCTACTACACCTCAACTTTTACACCTGGGTCATGTTTTGGCTAAGGAGCATATGGATAATGAGCACAAGTATTTAAGTCATGTTTTTCATCTCACTTATGGTTTACTTTTTCTCATGTTTTTGGTTGTTATTTTGCGTTCTCCAGTCCATGTACATCCATCTTCTTGCCCTAAATCCTGCCCTGCTCATTATTTTAGTGTCTTAGTTTTTGCGTATCTGCCTCCTCAACATATTCCTGACACATGGTAAGCAAACTGCAGGATCAACAAAATGATCATCAGTCGATTTCTCCCTTTATGTGAACAAAATGTTTTCAATTTCATTCAGTATTTTAAATACTATCAGTTTGAGTTTTTGGGGCTATACTATTATACATAAATTTTAAAGTATTTTATTCACATTTCTACATATACCCAGTTTTTTCTTTTTCAAATTATTTTTTGATACCACCTTAGAATGCTGTTATTAGAATATTATTAAACTACCAACAGATTCAGTCTACCATTGTCTTTTTTGAGAGTCTAACACTGACAAATACACACACAATAATGCAACAAACCGTAAAATACTTTTTTGTTTTAGCTGAAATTAATTTATGCTGCTGCTAACGTGCTTGTTGAATGTAATTCCTTTTTCGATAAAACATTATTTGTACAGCACTTTTAACAGTAGGCACTGTCACAAAACAGCTTTACCAAAATCAAGATTCAGATTTATATGTAGATCCTTGTAATATTAGCATTGCTAACAATATTCATCTTACAATTATTATTTCAGGCACAGAAATGAGTGGTAAACTATTTTATGTAACCCAGGAACCCTAAACCACCCACCTTATGTCTCTCTCACATTGAAACAAATAATGGACATGACAGGATATACAGGATGTCAGTTGTGATGCCTAGGTTAGTTGATCTTGTTAGACCACATCTTTGGACACAAGTGATTACTCAGTATGACGCTCATGTTTCACTGCATGACAGACAAATAATGTAAGCGGTTGGAGCCAAACTGTCATATATTCACTGAATATTCACGTTTGGGTGTTTTTTTAGTTATATGATTTAAAAAGAGTGAAGAAGTGCACGAAATTGAAAGATCACGTTCAATTTCTTGTCCTTTTTAACGCTTACATCAATTCTCACAATGGGAGTTAGAAATCTAGTTGGCCATGTTTTCTTTTTGTTTGTAGGACATTTTGGGTCTCTATGAGCTAATTATGAAGTTGTCTAATTGATCGGTCAGTCACGTGGCACGATTATGATCCAAAGCGACGTGTATAAACGATGTCGATATGAATCTGACCACGATTTTAATACAAAAATATCATTTCACATCTTTGTCAAATGTGTGATATTTGTAGTATTGTGTTATGGCAAATTGTTTAAAAACTGCAAACGGATCTATGGCTGAGAAACAGGTTTTGAAGACCCCTGACATTTAGAAAAGCAGCTCGCTATCAAGTCATTTCTGTTAATTGCATAACAGAACGCTGGATCGGCGACGCTGCCATTTTGTCGCATACATCTCGATTTCTGGTCTGTGGTCACCCTACTGAGGCTGACCTGCAGGAGGCCGCTGCGCATGCGCGAACAAGTCCCCCCTCCCGAGTGTAGCTGTAATATTGACAGTCATCTGATAAAACACGGGTCTGTTCAGCAGCCAATCAGAGAAGACGCGACGCACCAACCATGACGCCTATGGGCAAAACACTCGGTAAACAACTATTAACCGGACACGTGATTGGCTACTAATCCAGAACGTTTTCTGTAAACGCAACTCTGATTGGTGGTATCGGGACGGGACGACGAGAGGGGAGGGGTAGTGAGGAGGGGTGACAGGAAAAAAAACAAAGATGGCAGAATAGAGCTAGAGACGAACTATCGAGCTAAAAGACGTTAGCGGACAGAGCAGGTTTAATTGTTACAGGTGAGACCGGATTGTGTGTGTGGTGTTGAGAAGGCGGACAGGACGTTGTTAAACCTTGCAGCTCGCACTGTCACAGCCGAATAACGGAGTAAGCAGCTGGCGAGAGCAACCAGTCTGTGCTGTTTACTTTCCCTACAGTGCGTCTGTCAGCGACTCGAATCAATAGGAGATTATTATTCAGATAGAGTTTGGACTCGTCTTTTCCCTCTAAGCCCACAGTGAATAATAATCCTGCGGATGTCTGCGATGGAAGAGCGTGGCGAGGTGGTGGCCGCCGCTCCAGGCTCGTCCTCAGCCGGCTTGGGTGTCGGGCCGGAGGCCGTGGCTGCAGGTGCGGGTTTATCCGTTATTCAGGACGAATCAGGGGTTCGGAGAGAAGGTTCCGGTTCTGGACCGGAGACAGATCCGGACGCACCGCCGAAAAAGCGCGTGAGGCTGCAAGAAGGTGAAGCGGGTAAACTGGAGGAGCGGCTTTATTCCGTGTTGTGCTGCACCGTGTGCCTGGCCCTACCCAAAGCCTCGGTTTACCAGGTGATTACTGACACAGTTATACCGTTATTATTACACCATCAATGTTCGCACATGTGCAGTACAGCAATACAGGCAACCAGAGGAATTTTGGGCCCTGTAACAGGTTATTGCACTGGGATCTCTGCCAAGGACACTTCATTCTCTTGGACAGATATCCTTCCATAGGGTCCTCTTAGGCCTAAGGTTGTTATTTAGTTGGGTGTTTTTTTTTTAATGTTTTTAACATTAGCTGTTTTTATATCTGTACCTTTGAGAGTCACCAACAGATGAAACCAAATTCCTTATGTGTGTCAACACACTTGGCCAATAAACCAGATTCTGATTCTGATTCTGATTCTATGACCTTTAGGGTAGTCTGACCTGTTGATGTCTTTCAAAGACAGACTCACACACACGTGTACGCACACAATACTTTCTTTATTTGTTCATGTAGCTTAGTGATTTGTCCTGTCTAAGGATGTGTAACTGTGACAAGGTTGCCAGGTGTGGGTGATTAAAACAGCCTAAAAACTACCCAGTTTCAAAGCTCATAACTATGAACAAGGTTTTAATGTCCATAATAACTGTCACTGCAAAATATACTGTAATGTACGGTCTATAATGCGGTTATAATTGTTCTGAACTGAATGTTATATTTCTATTTATAACCTCATAAAAAGTTATTTTACCATTTTCATATTGTCATGAATATTCCTATGAATAGGAATAAGAGTACAACGGTTTACTGGGGAATTTAAGGGGTGTAGGATTAGAAATGTGAATTCATTTATACCCCAAAAACATGGCAGCAGTTTACACGATCTATTGAGTAGGAAAATTGAGAACCTGGCAGCACTGCTCTGACCTGACCAGCTGTTCAGCCCAGGGGTAAACATGGCAATTCAGCATCACATGATCCCCTTAAGCCAATCAGTGAGGAGGTCTTAAGTACCCCTCCCCCAAGAATGTTCCTTCTGTATTCCTTTAAATTAGGACATTCTTAAACAAGTGTTCAAAACACAGGCGTTAAACACTTTAAACACGACTGCACGCCTACTGACACCACAGTGGTTCTGTTTTCCCAAGTTACTGACGTCAGGGCTCCGTTTTACAGTGCTGTTAAGTGCAGAAATGCCCAAAGTTTCAAAATACAATCTTTGTTTAAAACACTCGAGTGTGCTTTTATTCTCTATAAACTATGTGCAACACATTCCAAGGTTTGTGATCCTTTGTATTTTTGACGGATTTTATTATCAGTGTTTTATCACTACCAAAATTAATCAGATGTTTAATAACATTGAAACTTATAGACTTTTTTTTGTTTTCGCAGTATTCTATTTTATCTACTCGGATGAAATTGTAAAATTATTTTCAAAATAAAAGCATAAAAACTATTTTTTTTGTTCATAAGTGTTTTTATGTTTGTTTTTATATGTAGGCTTTTATATTTATGTATGATCAGTTTATTGTCTTTGTATCATTTATTAGAGCGTTAAACAATTACTTTTGAGAAATACATTGTTGAGAAAACTAAAATACAATGAATAATAAAGATGATGAAGTCTGAACCTTGTAAAAAAAATACTAACTAGAGTTAAGGACAAGTCTGTAGTGTGATGATGTCAACAATGCAGATGTCATGTTAAATACTATGTTGAAACCCGTCAAAAATAAATAAATCAATAAATGCTTTTTTTGTGCATTTTTGTTTTAGCAAGAAATATATTTCTTATAGACAGAGATACATTTCTTTATTTATTTGATTGATTATTTGATTGATTATTTGCATAATACTTATATTATGTGTTAAATGTCATGGCTAGTTCAGACAACCCCACTTTCTAGTACAAATAATATGTCTAATCCAAGCTTTAGACTAGGTGTAGACTAACTGTAGTTAGGCTCCAAAAGTCATGAGCAAGCTTACCAATTATTATAGCTGCAGTTTTATTCAGTTTTATTGCTAGGCAGAAAATGCTGTATGAGCCCAAAAACCATAACTTTCCTAATGTTTAGCTAACTGTATAAAACCTAAAAACCTGATGTGAAAATCACAAAATCTACAAGGTTTTAATTATTGCCATTATGCTGCTAACTGAGCTTGGATTTCTCCTGCTGTCTTGTTTCTTCTTTTCTTCCTCTTCTTATTTGTTGTTCCTCTTTAGATTTCCTGTTTACATGTCTCATAGACAAGCTAACAAGTTTGTGTAATTTTATTGGGATTTGCTGAAATGATGTTGCATAATGCCCACAAGAGGTTTCAGTGATATTCTCATATTTTGTTCAACTTTCTTTTCATTTTGTTATCATTTTGTTCTGACAATTCTGCGATTTTAAGATTAGATACTCGTGATAATCAAAGTAGCTAAACTTTTTCTACTTCTTATATTGTATAAATTTTTGCAGTATTTTGTATAAAGTCATGTCATTTAGCCCCTGCAAAATAGTCAAACAACAAAATTGATCAATAGTTTGTACCTATCAGAATTGAACCGATAGGTTGCGCTGATTGTGGTCTTTTGATTAAAGAATGTTTTCATGTCAGTGTACAAACGGGCACCTGATGTGTGCTGGCTGCTTCATCCACCTGCTGGCGGATGCACGACTGAAGGAAGAGCAGGCCACATGCCCGAACTGTCGCTGCGAGATCAGCAAGAGCCTGTGCTGCAGGAACCTGGCGGTAGAGAAAGCTGTAAGCGAACTGCCCTCAGACTGCAGCTATTGCCTCAAACAGTTCCCCCGCTCCAGCCTGGACCACCATCAGTCAGAAGAATGCCAGGACAGGTACACACAAACACATCCTCACTCAAGTGGGTCTCACTGAAACACACAATTCAGCACTCTGCCTAGCCCTGCTCTAAATACAGCACCTCTGAATCATGTGATTTATTTTCTGTGTTGCTAGTGTGGCATCTCTGATTTCTTATAGGCTTACGCAATGTAAATACAAGCGGATCGGATGTCCATGGCAGGGGCCATTCCATGAGCTCACTGCCCACGAGGTTGACTGCTGCCACCCTTCTAAGACTGGCATTGAGTTGATGGGCATCCTGGATGAGATGGATCAGAGCCATCGCCGAGAGCTACAGCTCTATAACAGCATCTTCAGCCTGCTCAGCTTCGAGAAGATCGGCTTCACAGGTACAAACTCGTACACAAGTTACAACAGTTACACTAAAGCATGAAATTATAAGAACATTTCTTCTTAAATATCATGTAGTTTATAAAATAGTGGCGTTTGATTGGCCAGAAGCTGCTGATTCATTCTCTATAACAGCACAAGTGGCAGTTCAAATGATAGGATTATATTAGTGCTCTTTCTCTAAAATGTTAGTGAAAAAAGAAATTAATATCACATTAATAACAGTAACACTGCTTTATGTCAGGCCACATTACCTCACTCCGTTGTATGATTCTTTTCTTATAACGGCATGCCCCATTGGGTTTTATGTCCTACTAAACACCTTGTTTTTCAAATACCAAAAACCCTTCATAAA
Source organism: Tachysurus vachellii (assembly GCF_030014155.1). NCBI lineage: Eukaryota > Metazoa > Chordata > Actinopteri > Siluriformes > Bagridae > Tachysurus > Tachysurus vachellii. The sequence goes on from NC_083480.1 coordinate 7,851,831, forward strand.
ATAGGTTTATCATATTTGCTTTGCATACAGGATTTAAATAATTTCCATGTAACCATACAAGTTTTTGTGGCTACTCTCAGCCTTTGTTGTACTTTATAACATACAGTATCTCACAGCAGTGAACACACACACCATGAACACACACCCAGAGCAGTGGGCAGCCATTTATGCTGCGGTGCCCAGGGAGCAGTTGGGGGGGTTTGGTGCCTTGCTCAAGGCCACCTCAGTCGTGGCCAGCCCGAGACTTGAACCCACAACCTTAGGATTACGAGTCAGACTCTCTAACCATTAGGGCACGACTTGCCTTAGGGGTGTACTCACTTTTGTGGCCAGCAGTTTAGACATTAATGGCTATGTGTTGAGTTATTTTGAGGGGACAACAAATTTACACTGTTATACAAGCTGTACACTCACTTTACATTGTAGTAAAGTGTCATTTCTTCAGTGTTGTCACATGAAAATATGTAATAAAATATTTACAAAAATGTGAGGGGTGTATTCACTTCTGTGAGATACTGTATGAACATACTTAAATGTTTGAGAGCCCTGAATTAAAATGACAAGATCACTTCTTTTCTCTATCTCTTTGTAAAGCTACATACACCTTATAGGTTACCTTTTAAGGTAGAGGTTTCACCTGGTGGTTAATTTGGGCTGGAAAATGAAATGAGGATATGCAAATATGAGGATATGAAAAGAATAATGCATTGCATACCAGGGAAGGACTTTCTGTTATAGCCTTGAAATGGTAGGATTGTTACAGATGTAAAAACAATATATAGCATATTTGACCTTTTATTATGTGATTTTCAATATCTCTAATAACAGCTCTAATGAAGCTCAATGGCTTCTTCGGTTTAAGAACTTTTGAGAAGGCTTAAGAACTTTTTGAGAAGGCTTAATAGTGTCAGATAAATGAACATAATAATATGGAATACTGAAATTTCACCCTTCACTTTGTCTGAGTATAGAGGTTCAATTTCGGCCGTACCGCACAGATGACTTCATTACCCGGCTGTACTACGAGACGCCACGCTTCACCGTGCTCAACCAGACATGGGTGCTGAAGGCACGCGTCAACGACTCAGAGCGTAACCCCAACCTTTCCTGTAAGCGCACACTCTCCTTCCAGCTAATCCTGAAGAGCAAAGTAAACTCAACGCTAGAGTGTTCCTTCCTGCTGCTTAAGGGCCCGTATGACGACGTGAAGATCAAACCTGTCATCCAGCACCACGTCTTCTCCAACGACGCCAATGAGACGGAGTACGTGCCGCTGCCCATCAGCGACAGTGTCGAGTGCAACAAGCTGCTGGCTGCCAAAAACATCAATCTGCGCCTCTTCATCTTTCAGATCCAGAAATAGGTGAAGAACAGAGAAGCTTTGGAAGTCAAAGGAGGCAGGGAAGGAGATGAGAGGTGAAGAAGTGACCCTGAACCACACATACCTCGACAAGAACAAGGATGAGAGAGCCAGCTATATTAAAGATGGCCTATACGACATGCAGTCGCCTGTGTTTGTTTGTGTGTGCAAGTATGTGGTTGATGGAAATAATTTCTGATCTATACGGTCCAACATGAGTGTCTGTTCATCAATCAGACCATCTGTCGCTAGTTGAAAAAAAATCAGGACAGTCCTGACGGAACACCATCTTCATAATGTATGTGTGAGAGTGTGTGCATGCATGTAAGTATGAATGAGTATAAATGCGCAAGATAACCTAATCAAAGCACTACAGGCAATTCTACTATCTCAGCATGTGTGTGTGTGTGTGTGTAGATACTCTTGTGACTGTGAGAAAGGCATGTTTGAGACGTAATCCAGAAAGCACTGGATTTAATAATGTTTTTAAACAGCCTGAAGTTTAGGCAGTGTTACTTAAGACATCCTGTGGTACTGTATGCGTGTGTGTGTGTGTGTGTGTGTGTGTGTGTGTGTGTGTCCATGCAGTGGTTCTCTTCTGCTCAGAACCCTTCTCTTAAGGCTTACATGTGCACACACACAAATCTCAGCAGAAAATAGGCTGCACTTGCTTTAAATGTATTTTTGTAAGTGAAGGGAGACATTTTACTTGAGGTACAGCAGATCAGGTAGTGTGAACAAAATGGCTGCTGACCTCTGAAGGCAGAACAGTGGAGTTTGCATGTTTTTAGTTTCTTCTTGGTGTGTTCTTAGGAGCACACACGTTTATCCCAGTAGCATTATAATCTTGTAAACTAACTTAAGTTTGATATTTTTAACACAATTTTTATTTAAGAACCTGTGAATCTTAGCTTTATATCTTATTTAGAGTCTGAATTGTCATTTCAGATTTTTCTTTTACACACACCCCTGTACAGCCAATTTAGCAGCACCAGCTAATCCACTGTTATTACTTTATACCCAAATGCATTACAGTTAGCAACAAAGAATCTACTCACCGTAGAAACCCCTTACCTAAACCCACCCACACACATCAGAGAGCCAGACAGGGTCTAATCACATCCCTGTGTTGTTGAACTTGACTGTAACTGATCTGATTTGACATACTTGAATTCTTGAGGGGCAGAAAAAGTGAAGCTGATCTAGACAGTGTGTTTGATATCGAAGAGTCTAGTTGGAACCTGTTTCTGTATTGAAAAAGCTTTTAATTCTCACATTACACTCTGCCTGTATTTGTGCCTTTCTATTAAAGCTCATCGAAACTAAAAGTCTGTGCACTGATTTGGTTCTACAAATAATGGACTTCACTTCTATTATATTTACTTGAACATACCATCAATCCTAAAAAAAAACGAACACACTAGTGTAAGTGTTTGAGAGGAGCTAAAGTATAACAAATCATAGACGCATGCACCTTGAGTAGGCTGTCCATGAATTTCTGAACTGTTTATTTATAATGCTAGGAAAAGGTGTATTTCTCAACTCATAAACTGTAGTAGGTTTAAAGGGTTGTGATGGACTGGTGTCCCATTCAGTGTCTATTCTCCACTGTTCCCAAGATGAATTAATTAATTAATTACACACAAAAGGGCCAAACATTGGGCCTTAATCACTTTAGCAGCAAGAAACTAAATCAGCTCAGCTTCTTTTTACTATAAAAAAATAGCTGTAATTCAGATTTTTATAGTTTTAATCAGACTATAACGTTAGTATTTGAATATAACTCAGTTGTCAAAATAATATATTTAAAAATGGCTCATCTTTTCAAATCAAATAAAAGATTATTTCAGATAAATTGGATTATATTACATAAATTTATTCAAAAAAGTATTTTTGAATATTTGAGACAAAATCACTTAAGATTAACTTGGGTTTAAAGGCTATCTTTTTTATCTTTTGTGAAGATATAATTTTGGCAGTTGTTTCTCCTTTCTCTAATCAGTAAAAATGATTGGGACTGTGGGAGGAGGCAACAGAAGCTTTCTTTCAGCTCTGTGTCCCTTCATAAGGGTGCTGGAGTGTACTGAATTCACTTATTTAAATCCAGGTTCCATGATTGCTGACAGATGTTTTAGTGTTAAAGTGAACATCGACAAGAAGTGTGGCAATTTGTATTTCATGGGGAAGTAAAAATTTGTTTTATTCATAATATGCAATAACTATCTTGTTAAAATATTAATACACACTCTATTATACATTGCACTAGTAGACATGATGCAAATAAACCCAGCAGTTCTGGTGCAAGTGGCAGAAAATATTCACACATACATCAGTGCATGTAAAAGAAATCTTTAGGTAAAACAGTACACGGAAAACAGACGAGGCTGGACGTCTGTTGCTGCTACTCTGAATGTTGTGCATTCAAGTGATAAATACTAAAACAAACACCATAGTGTGTAGCCTGTGAATACAGGGCTACAGTTCTTGGTTCTTCTACCTCCTTGGTTCTTCTACCCCCCTCAGTCTGTGCTACTGTGTGTGCGTGTGTGTGTCTCTGTGTGTGTGTGTTAGTACCAACACTGGTTATGGGTTCTATTGCATGTGTTTCTGTAGCTTCCTGATTGGCAGGGGTTGCCCACACTGAGAGGTGGAGGTGGAGAATGATTCACAGGGCTGCAGTAAACTGGCACTCCAGCTGGCAGCCCAGCACTCTGATTCTGCCCAGTCTGCCTGGAGACCAGCACTGTCGAGGGGTAGGATTGCAACGGCGGAACCATCTTGGAAAGAGAAACAAGACGTGATTTGTATGTGTAGCTTATTCTATGATATCTGGTAATTACATACCAGCCTGATATTTATATGCTCACCTGATAGGATGAGGTGGAAGAATAGGAGCCCATGATGCTCTTCTGTGTTTGAGGTAACACAGGTGGAGCTCCCACCATGTTGGAGTAAGCTTGTTGCTGGCTTGTTAAAAGAGCAGTGTATCCTAAGAGAAGGCAAATGAGGAGGGGCAAAGTTTCTAAGTTAATTGAGCAGTCGTTAAAGCAGTGGTTGTCTACCACCCTCCTCTGGCAAGGTTTCACTTGCACAAAACTGTGTCTTGGCGTTGTATGTATTACCAAAGTCTTAGTGAAAGTTGCACAAATTTTGTGATATAGAAAACAAGATGAGAAAAGAATTTGATTTAAAAGGTTGAAAACGCAAAGTTATTATTAGATACAAGCATAAATAATATCATGGTATATTAATAATAATAATAATAATAATAATAATAATAATAATAATAAATTTCAGTGGTGATGTAATACAGACTTCTTTAAAGAGTAATGTTTTCATTTTAGAAGTAAAATTATTAGCAAAATTGTTAATGACTAATAATATTGTGCAAGCTGAACAGTATGGTTTACTGCAGCTCCTGGCCTACCGTAATACAAACCTACCTGTACCTGTCTCTGTGTTGTAACTGGCAGGTCCATATTGCTGAGATGTGTTGGCACACTGAGCAGGGTAACTATACATGGGGACCTTGGAGAAAAAGAATATCATAATGACACTTGATATGCATTGAATAGACAGTTTTTAAGGTGCACTTAAATAACAGTAGATATTTTTAATTACTGACTGTAAATGACTGTAGATAAATACAATCTGCTGCTGTCTCAGATGATCTGTATGACCACAGGACCACTATTGTCTACATATTTTGTGGATGGTGGATCATTCTCAGCATAGTGACCCTCATGAGTGTATCAGTGATTTCTAGCATACTGTATATGTAGATCATAAAGATCATATTTTCACATTTGTAGCTGTAGAGCTAGAACTGTAACTCATTATTCATTGCGCATTTGTGTTAATCGTCTTCTAGGACTACTGTTGTATATGTTAGAATGTTGGACTGTTTCTCGACCCAGCTACTGTTCTATAAAGGTGTTAATAAACCTTAGCAGTATTGCTCAATCACCACTGCTGCACTTTCTTTAATGTTATTATCATGTCAGTGTTGCTGAGCCTAATCATTCACCCAAATACTATCTACTTAATAGTGGTATCTTTTCATTAAATAGCTGATTGTATGGGTTGACAGACTGTGCATAGCAAGAGCTTACAGTCAGGCTACAGAGTGTAGTTACACAATAAGCATACATGGAGAGATCGAAAAAAACTTGGAGATTCTGTGTATTTATAATATGGAGGACATGTATTCCAATATGATGAGCACCTGATTACTCTGGTGGCCACAGGGCTGAGTGGGTTGGGCTGTAGGCAAAGCCAGTGGCATTCCTGAGCTCATATAGTTATCTGCAGGGTAGGGTGGTGCATAATTCTGTTGGGGTTGTGAGTAGCCGAGTGTGGGCGGAGCTCCCTGCAGGTAGTAGCTGGACACGTCTGATGTTTCACCTACAGACTGATGGCTCAAAGCCATGTTACTGAATTGAGATGAAAGGTCTTCCCTCTGTGAAGAGAACATCTTTTCTGTTCATTATAATACATCAATAATGAGCATCAGAGTTCATAATGCTCATTGCAAATTTGTAAAGATGTAGACACAAAGGCTTGGGCACTTACACTCTGCTCTGGGGTGTGGTACTGTGGAGGAAGGTACGTCATAGAAGAGTACTGAACCTGTGGGACAGAGTGAGATGGAGTTCATGTTCAAAAATATATAAAAATATTTCATCCTTTTTAAGTTCCATATTTGATCAAACAGTGTATTTGGCAGGATGTAGATAAATAGGGATCAGTATTTGGGAGGATGTGGATAAATAGGGATCAGAATTTGGCAGAATTTAGATAGGTATAGGGGTCAGTATTTGTCAGGATGATAAATAGGGATCAGTATTTGGCAGGATGTAGATAAATAGGGATCAGTATTTGGGAGGATGTGGATAAATAGGGATCAGTATTTGGCAGGATGTAGATAGGTATAAGGATCAGTATTTGTCAGGATGATAAATAGGGATCAGTATTTGGCAGGATGTAGATAAATAGGGATCAGTATTTGGCAGGATGTAGATAAATAGGGATCAGTATTTGGGAGGATGTGGATAAATAGGGATCAGAATTTGGCAGAATTTAGATAGGTATAGGGGTCAGTATTTGTCAGGATGATAAATAGGGATCAGTATTTGGCAGGATGTAGATAAATAGGGATCAGTATTTGGGAGGATGTGGATAAATAGGGATCAGTATTTGGCAGGATGTAGATAGGTATAAGGATCAGTATTTGTCAGGATGATAAATAGGGATCAGTATTTGGCAGGATGTAGATAAATAGGGATCAGTATTTGGCAGGATGTAGATAAATAGGGATCAGTATTTGTCAGGATGTAGATAAATAGGGATCAGTATTTGGCAGGATGTAGATAGGTATAAGGATCAGTATTTGTCAGGATGATAAATAGGGATCAGTATTTGGCAGGATGTGGATAAATAGGGATCAGTATACGGCAGGATGTAGATAAATAGGGATCAGTATTTGGCAGGATGTAGATAGGTATAAAGATCAGTATTTGGCAGGATGTGGATAAATAGGGATCAGTATTTGGCAGGATGTAGATAGGTATAAGGATCAGTATTTGGCAGGATGTAGATAGGTATAAGGATCAGTATTTGGCAGGATGTAGATAGGTATAAGGATCAGTATTTGGCAGGATGTAGAAAGGTATAGGGATCAGTATTTGGCAGGATGTGGATAAATAGAGATCAGTATTTGGCAGGATGTAGATAAATAGGGATCAGTATTTGGCAGGATGTAGATAGGTATAAGGATCAGTATTTGTCAGGATGATAAATAGGGATCAGTATTTGTCAGGATGTAGATAAATAGGGATCAGTATTTGGCAGGATGTAGATAAATAGGGATCAGTATTTGGCAGGATGTAGATAGGTATAAGGATCAGTATTTGTCAGGATGATAAATAGGGATCAGTATTTGGCAGGATGTGGATAAATAGGGATCAGTATACGGCAGGATGTAGATAAATAGGGATCAGTATTTGGCAGGATGTAGATAGGTATAAAGATCAGTATTTGGCAGGATGTGGATAAATAGGGATCAGTATTTGGCAGGATGTAGATAGGTATAAGGATCAGTATTTGGCAGGATGTAGATAGGTATAAGGATCAGTATTTGGCAGGATGTAGAAAGGTATAGGGATCAGTATTTGGCAGGATGTGGATAAATAGGGATCAGTATTTGACAGGATGTGGATAAATAGAGATCAGTATTTGGCAGGATGTAAATAAATAGGGATCAGTATTTGGCAGGATGTAGATAGGTATAAAGATCAGTATTTGGCAGGATGTGGATAAATAGGGATCAGTATTTGGCAGGATGTAGATAGGTATAAGGATCAGTATTTGGCAGGATGTAGATAGGTATAAGGATCAGTATTTGGCAGGATGTAGAAAGGTATAGGGATCAGTATTTGGCAGGATGTGGATAAATAGGGATCAGTATTTGACAGGATGTGGATAAATAGAGATCAGTATTTGGCAGGATGTAAATAAATAGGGATCAGTATTTGGCAGGATGTGGATAAATAGGGATCAGAATTTGGTAGAATTTAGATAGGTATAGGGGTCAGTATTTGTCAGGATGATAAATAGGGATCAGTATTTGGCAGGATGTAGATAAATAGGGATCAGTATTTGTCAGGATGTAGATAAATAGGGATCAGTATTTGTCAGGATGTAGATAAATAGGGATCAGTATTTGGCAGGATGTAGATAAATAGGGATCAGTATTTGGCAGGATGTAGATAAATAGGGATCAGTATTTGGCAGGATGTAGATAAAAAGGGATCAGTATTTGGCAGGATGTAAATAAATAGGGATCAGTATTAGGCAGGATGTAAATAAATAGGGATCAGTATTTGGCAGGATGTAGATAAATAGGGATCAGTATTTGGCAGGATGTAGATAAATAGGGATCAGTATTTGGCAGGATGTAGATAAATAGGGATCAGTATTTGGCAGGATGTAGATAAATAGGGATCAGTATTTGGCAGGATGTAGATAAATAGGGATCAGTATTTGGCAGGATGTAGATAAAAAGGGATCAGTATTTGGCAGGATGTAGATAAATAGGGATCAGTATTTGGCAGGATGTAGATAAATAGGGATCAGTATTTGGCAGGATGTAGATAAATAGGGATCAGTATTTGGCAGGATGTAAATAAATAGGGATCAGTATTTGGCAGGATGTAGATAAATAGGGATCAGTATTTGGCAGGATGTAGATAGGTATAGGGGTCAGTATTTGGCAGGATGTAGATAAATAGGGATCAGTATTTGGCAGGATGTAGATAAATAGGGATCAGTATTTGGCAGGATGTAGATAAATAGGGATCAGTATTTGGCAGGATGTAGATATTAGGGATCAGTATTTGGCAGGATGTAGATAAATAGGGATCAGTATTTGGCAGGATGTAGATAAATAGGGATCAGTATTTGGCAGGATGTAGATAAATAGGGATCAGTATTTGGCAGGATGTAGATAAATAGGGATCAGTATTTGGCAGGATGTAGATAGGTATAAGGATCAGTATTTGGCAGGATGTAGATAGGTATAGGGGTCAGTATTTGGCAGGATGTAAATAAATAGGGATCAGTATTTGGCAGGATGTAGATTGGTATAGGGATCAGTATTTGGCAGGATGTAAATAAATAGGGATCAGTATTTGGCCGGGTGTAGATAAATAGGGATCAGTATTTGGCAGGATGTAAATAAATAGGGATCAGTATTTGGTAGGATGTAGATAAAAAGGGATCAGTATTTGGCAGGATGTAAATAAATAGGGATCAGTATTTGGCAGGATGTCGATAAATAGGGATCAGTATTTGGCAGGATGTAGATAAGCTCAGTGTGCTGTGTCTGATCTTAAGGCTGTTGGATACCTGGAAAGGCTTGTTAAGTTAACTGTGTGCTGGGTTTCAGGTGCTGGTTAACTTAACATATGTGTCCATCACCACTTCATCTGTAATTAACTACTATAAAATACATTTATCTACAAGGAAGAAATATTACATAAAGAGAAATCTTAAAAAGCTACTGCTGAAAAATAATGGTGGGGAATGTAACATGATAGATATAAATATTCACTAAAATCATAGTGGGAATAGTTAGAAATTGTAGTAATTGTAGAGGGCATCAGAGACATTTATAGTACACTTTTCAACTGATGTTATGTGTGCCATACTGGCCACTTTATTAGGAACATCTGTACATCTGCTCATTAATGTAATTGTCGAATTAGCCAGTAATATGGGGACAGAGTAATGTATAAATCCTAAAGATACGGGCCAAGAGTTTCTGTTAATCTAAACATAAAATATCAGAATGGGGGGAAAAGGGTCAGTTGTTTTTGAAATACTGACAAATATCCAACAGGATAAAAATTTTACCAAATTCAGATGTATGATTCTGATGTATGTTTACTACAGTATGATGTAAACATTAACTGAAAGCGCTTGGCTTGTATCTTTATAATTTGATGTTCTGCAATGCAGCCATATAATGGCAGATTAGATAATCACATCCATGAGCAGACATATAAATGTTCCTAATAAAGTGACTGTGAATTTGACATGCTCTTTCTACCTGTGGAAGAGAGTGGCTCATCACTGCTGGCTGGTGTGGTGGGGGAGGCGGTGGGGCCTGTGACTGCACTGGGTTTAGCTGATTGCTCAGCGTCTGCTGGCTCACTGGTGGATTGTAAACAGCTGGAGTTCCATCAGGATTCAAATATGGCTGTCCTAAAATATCAGGCACAAACACACTACTATATAAATATCAGTGATGCACAGTGAATGACTGTGCATCACTGATATTTATATAGTAGTGTGTTTGTACAGTGTAAGGTTGTATACCTGTGTTTGGGTTGAGTAGGATAGTCCCAGGAAGAATAGAGGACTCTGCTGGCACCAGAACAAACGCTGAACTGTTACTGGCTGCTGTCTCTGTCACTGGAACAATAAGAAATAAAGTAAAATAAAAATATATCATACTGAATTATAATACTATTATTATATGTTGAATTTGTTCCTGTAAAAAAAGATTTAAAGATAAATTGTGGATAAAGTATTTCTTGTACCTGGCTTGCAGAGTTTGGGATTGTTGTCTGGGAGCGAATGTGTGGGTTTGGAGCTCCAGCTGGAACTGTCAGAGTCTGTGCTGCTCCAGGGTCGAGGGTCATTCCAGTGACAGTCCAGCTCAAAGCTGCTGCCTGACAGCTGACCTGAACCATTCCTGGTACCTCTGTACACAAACAGACAAAGGCTATGCTACTAAATGGACTTATTAACCTGTTTGACTGATTCATTAAAAATAATAAATTCAAATAAACAATTTGTTGATTGGCATCTCTGGAAAATTGTCCCTAGTGTGTGATTGCGTGAGTGAATGAGTGTGTGTGTGTGTGCCCTGCGATGGGTTGGCACTCCGTCCAGGGTGTATCCTGCCTTGATGCCCGATGACGCCTGAGATAGGCACAGGCTCCCCGTGACCCGAGGTAGTTCGGATAAGCGGTAGAAAATGAATGAATGAATGAATTTATTCACAAGTAATATCACTACTAGGTTGTCGAGCTTATCATGCACCAACCTGATAATCTCAGTTTTAGATATTTTGGACTGCTCTTTGATGGAAACAGAAACCATGAAACTTAGAAAAAAAAATCATCATTACAATGACAATGAACTCTGGATGGGATGCCAGTCCATGGCATCACACACACACACACACATATTCACACACAGGGCAAATTAGCAACTGGTATGTTTTGGGGATGGGGCAGGAAATCAGAAATATGAACCATATGTGACATAAATAATTCAAGGCTGATCTCCAGAAATTACACCAGACATTGCGGACTGTAAAAATGTCTCATCAGTTCAAAGGAGTTTTGTGTCTCTCACACTAACCTAAAGAGCTGTCTCCTCCTTTGAGTCTCACTGTGCATATTAAAGCAGTCCTCTGGACCTCTGTAGATATTGGAAGAAAGACAAAGCGTGCAGGAGAGAGTGAGAGTGTAACATTAGATATCTGTGCTTTGACTGTGACACTGTTGCATGGTTTCAACTAACATTTCACCTCCTTGTTAATAATAAAGTTCCTGTTAAGAATGGAAAAATAAAACAGTAGTAGTAAGAGTAAAAATTCTAATAACATTTATATAGGTTAGTAATTAACATTTACCTGGTCTCAATGTAAACACTCTGAACAGGACAGGATGACTGAAAAGCAGAAAGGATATTTGTAAGAATGATGTGTACTTTGTGATGTGAAGTTTAAGTATATTTGTTATTTATCACTCACATCCTGAGAGAAGATTCGCTCTCTAACTTTCTGATACTCTTCTTCTCTCTCCTCAAATGATTTACTCTTCATTTGATCCATCAGCTGTGGCTTCCTCAGCTATAAAATACACCAAAATATAACCATCAGAGTCTAGAACTAGTAACACACAGAGCTGACTTTTGGCAGTGGGATGCCTGTGAGTGCTGGTGGCCAAACATTGCCCATAGTTTGGCACATTCGTAAAGAATGGCTGGGACTATTCCCTGCCTGGATACTAGGGAGACATTCTGGCAGTTTTTGTTTGTCCATGTGCCTTTGTTTTTGTTTTGTGTTCACGTGTGTTAGCCCTGCACTATCCTTAAACATTGAAGTGGGTGAAACTGAGCCCAGGGACAACTGGAGGGTTAATACTTTTACACACTATATACACTATATGCACTTTTACAGACTATTTAGTACAATGGTGTGGTGTGTTTTTTTAAATACAGACCTTTTCTGTGATACTGGTTCTTATAACTGTCTATTTTTTATTAGTAGCGTAAACTGTCAGTTCCTCCTCTATGAGAGTAGTAAGACATAATAACAGTTCCAGTTACATTATCCCACGACGCATTCACAGGGACTACAGACGATAAAGTTAATAATAATTCGATTTTAAAAAATCGGTTGAAATCCATTGCTGATTGTTGAAATAGCAAAGCTTTTTGTAGGGAATTATAACGTGTTATGTATTTGTTTTTCAGTGTTTTGTAATAAATTAGTAGTTTTTCTGCCACAGGCAACTTTTTCATTTGTGGCCTCTTGGTAATATGAAAAGCTGCATTTTCTGTCTCATTAACTTCAGAGAGAGAGAGAGAGAGAAAATAGAGATGCTGTGAGAAGGGCTGGTTAAAGTTGTAATGATGTTTTTCATGGATGTTCACAACCTTAAAAGCGATGAATAAAATATAATCAGCTATGAAACCCCACCAATTATTACTTTCCTATAACACCATGGCCCATTACTCTTTATTCCTTACTATTTTACTTTTACCTTCACAAAGCATTTGCACATCAGCAACCAGTCTTTGTGGTGTTTTCAAGTGCAACTTTTCACAGATGATGGAAGGCGGCAGCCTGCTCTTGGTTGGTGTGAAGTTCTTCTACATCTGCCTGGGCCTCTCATTGAGATCATTTTGATAAAAACATGCGTGTGTGTGTTTGTGTGTGTTTGTGTGAGTGTTTGTATGTGTGTGTTTGTGTGATTGTTTTTGTGTGTGTGTTTGTGTGTGTGTGTGTGACTGTGTGTGTAAGTGTGTGTGTGTGTGAGAGAGAGTGAGAGTGTGTGTGTGAGTGTGTCTGTGTGTGTGTTTGTGTGTGTGAGTGCGTGTGTGTGTGTGTGTGTGTGTGAGTGTGTGAGAGAGTGTGTGTGTGTAAGTGTGTGAGAGAGTGTGTGAGTGTGTAAGTGTGTGTGAGTGTGTTTGAGAGTGTGAGATAGAGTGTGTGAGTGTGTGTGTGTGTGTGTTTGTGTGTGTGTGAGTGCGTGTGTGAGTGCATGTGTGTGTGTGTGTGTGTGTGTGTGAGTGTGTTTGTGTGTGTGTGTTTGTGTGTGTGTGTGTGTGTGTGTGTGTAAATGTGTGAGAGAGTGTGTGAGTATGTGTGTGTGTGTAAGTGTGTTTGTGTGTTTGTGTACCTGACTGTCGTCTTTCTCCTGGCTGTTGTCTCTCTTTAGTATTGACCTTTTTTCTTCAGTTCTCTCCTCCTGGACATGTTCAGCAAACCGCTGCTCTGGTCTGTAAAAAAAAATCACACATCAGTACATTCATTATAACCACTCGAATTTACATTGAAATAAACCAGCAAACACATCTAGTAAACACACATCCTGGAGTTGCTGGCTTTGTTGATAATGACAGCTTTTCCACTGTGATCCACGTTGTGTTCTAGCCCAAAATATGCTGCAACTCTGTGAACCAGCATCCTGTGATAGGATGACATCTGAGGAAACTTCTTATAAAGGCTGCAACAGAAAAGCATGATATGTATTTAAATAAATAATATAGTATATAGTGTATTATATTGTAGAAAACCAGCACAGTCTTACCAGTTGTCTGTCATAAAATCAGTCATGTCTTGCTCCAGTTTCAGCAACATCAATCTGTCCCTGCAGTCCAGAAAAAAGAACATGACAAAATATGTTTTTTGATATGAAGGAAAAAAAACCCCACAAAACCTACATCTGTGTTAACTGTCACTGGACACATGCTCCCACAGACAGACACAGATACAGACACACACCAACACCGACACACACATACACAGACACACACACATTGCACACACACAAATACACAAACACTACCTGGGACTGCTCTTTAGAGTAGTAATCAGAAACTCTTCTAGATCAATGCCGGTTGAGTCTGTATACTCAAGACTTGATTCTGAAACACATTCAAGTACAATTGATTTACACTCATGTGACACCATGTGAATCCAGACACTGTAAACTGAAATCAAATCAATAAAAATGAAGTCGGAAGTGGGAAGTCTGTAATCAGAAGTATGTCAGTAGTCGGAAATCATAAATTGGTGTTTGGGATGTTGCCGGGTTTAGACATTCAAAATCCCAATTATTTTGTATTCATGTACATTCATTCATTCATTTTCTACCAATTATCCGAACTATTCATGTACATTCAAATCTCAAAAATCAGAATTTGGAAATTGTACGAAAAAATTGTAATTGTGTGAACTCGGAAGTCTGAACTCGTAACTCGAAACTGGGAAGTCGGAACCGGGAAGTCGGAACTGGGAAGTTGGAACTCGAAAGTGGGAACTCGGATGTCGGAACTCGGATGTCGGAACTCGGATGTTGGAACTCGGAACTAGGAAGTCGGAAGTCGGCAGTCGGCAGTCGGAAGTCGTGACTCGAAAATCAGAAGTCGGAATTTGTAAGTGTGACTCAGAACTTGAAACTGGGAAGTCGGGAACGTCCAAAGCCATAACTCGAAACTCGTAAGTGGGAAGTCGGTAGTCGGAAGTCGGTAGTCGGAACTCAAAAAACAGAAGTCTGAATTTGTACGTGTAACTTGGAACTCGGCAGTAGGAACTCGGAAGTCGGAACTCGGAAGTCAGAACTTGGCGGAAATCATAAATTGTTGATGCTTGGGAATTTGCTATTTTATCAAAACTTAAAAATCCATAAATTGTATGGATAAACTGTGTCGGAACTCGTAACTCGTAAGTTGTAAGTCGGCAGTCGCAAGTTGGAAGTCGTAAGTCGGTAATCGGAAGTCGGCAGTCGGAAGTCGATAATCGGAAGTCGGCAGTCGGAAGTCGTTAGTGGAAGCTTGGCGGAAATCATAAATTCTTGATGCTTGGGAATTTGCTATTTTATCAAAACGTAAAAATCCAAAGTCGGAAATTGTATTTATTTAAAAATTTGATCAAATTTAATTAAATTTGATCAAATTTTTAAATAAAATAAGAGTAATAGCAATAATAGTATGAATGCAGTGTAATAGCATTTATACTATTTTTCTGAACAAATAACAAATTTTGCAATTATTTATTCAATACAATTCATATAAAATCTCACAATAAAGATTAAAATCTCACAATACTCTCTTTCATGTACACACACACACATACACACACACATTGTTGACCTTTGGATAAGCTTGGTTTTTTCATGGTGTTGCTGTCCTTGCATTTATCCAGTTGCTCTCCTTCACACACTGCAGTGATGGCTGTCAGTGAACTTTCACCCTCAGAGCTCTACAGGATACATCCAACCACACAGTGTTATTACTAACTCTAACACTCTGGTCACACATAGCATCATAGTAGCTGGTGTGTTACTATGATGTCAACACTAGTAGAAGATCATGTTAAACCAAATGTGATGCAGGTGGACCAGTGACCTACCATTAATATACAATATAATTTACATACAGTGGTGTTTAAAGATTAGCCAGGAAATATATGCTGCTAAATGGTATTTTAAAACATTATGCCACTATAGATACTAACACTAGAGGGTTGTGTATTATTTTACTGCACCTACTATTAAGAACTGTAGTATTTCTGACACAGACCTTATGGGTTATTTCCCATCGGGCAAGCATAGCACGTCAACTGTCTGCTGTAGAGTTTGTGGTTTGCATGCAGGTTTTCGGAGAAAACATGAATCAGACATCCTTGGTATGTCAGAGTCATACACCTGCAAGACCCCCTAACATGAAAACCCGAATAAGTGATGAACATACTGTGTTTTAATCTCACCTTGTTGCTTGATTCAGTGGGCGAAGCGTCATCACACACAGCTGCACTTCTGATTAGTTTCCCTTTGCCCTGAAGTAAAACATACCAAGACTAAACAGCCATCATTTTATTTACAAATGCAATTATGCTCATTCAAGACTTTGATCTTCCATAATGCACATTACTTCCGTTCTTGGGTTTACATAAAAATGGAATATTGGTAAAGTGCTCAGTAACTTTCTACATCAGTTTTCTTCATGTTAAGTTCCAAAGACAATTGTACAGAGGGAACATCACGGGGAAACTGGAGCCTATTGGTGCCTGATCTGAGTACCCCTGAAATCCCTAAAGCACAAGCAAATGCCTCACTCACAGGGCAAAGGAGGAGTGAGGCAACTGTTTTAAAAACTAAAAATGAATTAAATGCAATACTTGTGCTATCCATTACATTCTGTCTGACAGGCTTTCCTATTTAAAGGATTTTATCATATATTTTATTTACAAACACTCTGTCTGCCTACCTTCTGATTTCTTTTAAGCTGCCCTTGGTGTGTATCCGTCTTCTGCTGTGTAGGAGAGGAGATGAAGAATGAACTAATGTTTATTAGAGGAAAGGAACAATTGAGCAGGCAGGGTAAGGCCACACAGACAACTGTGGATAATCAGGACATAGCAAGACATCATCACCTGCTCCTCCTCCACTGAATGGCTGCCATGGCACTCCATCTCCTCCTTCGTTACCACAGTCCCCCTCTCCATAATGGACTCGGGGAGTACCTTTTTCTCTTCTGTTTCTACATCACACATCTTGAAACTTCAAGATTCACAAGTCATAAAAGCTACAAGTCATTAATCCCATAACTGACTGTGGAACAGGAACACATCAGATGTTTGCTCAGAAGGTAAATTAGTGGGCTCCCTCCTTCCTTTCTTCAGTGGAGCTGTGTGAAAAAGACATCAGGGATAGTGTGGAGCTTTGAAATATAAAGGCATCCAGAACTAACTGAGACTTGAACACAGAGTGATGTTATTTCATATATTATATTATGACAATTGGCCTAAACCAGCCATGTCCAATCTTATCCGGAAAGGGCCGGTGTGGGTGCAGGTTTTCATTCCAACCAAGCAGAAGCCACAGGTGGAATCAGATCAGGCTTCTGCTTGGTTGGAATGAAAACCTGAACCCACACCGGCCCTTTCTGGATAAGATTGGACATGGCTGGCCTAAACCCTGCTAGGGATTCATAATTAGAAATCACTGTGATTGGTCCATGACTGAAATTAACATACAGTGTTAAGAAGTGAGACTCGGGTTACATGCCAAACTGCATATTATCATTCTGAACATTTCTTCACCATAAGAAGTAACAACTGGTGGCGTACTATTGTGACATACTATATTTTTACTTCTGTTTTGGGACTTTCCCACTGCATTCTGCTGTGTGTGCTAGTAAACTGTTTAAAGAGCCTAAACAATTGTACTATTCCTGCTGCAGAGCAACAAAAATCCACATTCCAACTGCTCTCTTCATATGTTGGTGTGCATGGCACATTTATTTTATGAAAACTCTTGCTGCCCTAACAGAGAAACAGTTTGCTCGATTTCTTATTCAATTTTTAGTCAGAACAGCAGACTTTTTGTGGGTCTGCTATAAATGTTAATATCTACTGGATTGTTTTATTTAAAGAATGGCAGTAAATTGAAAAGTCAGAAAATACCTGAGAATTTATTAAAAGTGTATATGATGTACATAACAGAATTATGCACAAATGATAGAAAATTTATAAGGAATATATTAATCAATAATGTTTTTGTCTGAAATATTTGGTTTAACTGGCCCTTGTGCAGTAAAGACTCTTTTTAAGATTGACTGCTCTGTGGTTTGACCTACTACATTACTTGAAATGAGTCGTCTCTCAAATCTAAACATGCTGCATGTTTTTAAATTACATTTTAAAACCCCCAGAAGCCCGTGTGAGCACACATAACATGGGACCTCTAGGAAGTCATGTGGAGAATGCATCTGATCTCCATCATTATGTCTCTGATATCTCATAACCCACATACCCACAAACCCCCCCCCTCTCTCACACACTCTCCCTCTTCCTCTCCCTCTCTCACCCCCCCTCTCTATCTCTCTCTCTCTCTATCCCTCTCTCTATCCCTCTCCATCTCTCTCTCTCTCTCTCTCTCTCTCTCTCCCTTTCCCTCTCTCACACACTCTCCCTCTCTCACACTCTCTCTCTCTCACACACACACACTCTCCCTCTCACACTCTCCCTCCCAACCCTCACACACTCACTCACACCCCCCCCACACACACTCTCCCTCTCTCACCCCCCCTCTCTATCCCTCTCTCTCTCTATCCCTCTCCATCTCTCTCTCTCTCTCTCTCTCTCTCTCTCTCTCTCTATCCCTTTCCCTCTCTCACACTCTCCCTCTCTCACACTCTCTCACACACACACACTCTCCCTCTCACACTCTCCCTCCCCCCCTCTCTCACACACTCCCCCCCCCCCCCACACACACACACACATACACACACTCTCCCTCTCTCTACTTGAGAAGCCAACAGGTGCCACCGCCAGTAAAATTCGCTGTGTTTCCGGAGAGATCTTGCGAAAGATCTGATTATCGGCCAACTGTGTGATCTCAACCCCGCGTACAGACATGTTATAACGGAGTGTTAGAAGTGCATCCCAGTGCAGGGCGGGTGGTGAGACTGTGGGTCCGGTCACACTGTAGCCGGTCACATTCCGGGTCTCGGACGGCGCGTGCTATATCTGTAACACCGTGACGCACAACGAGCCGAACAGCTGCTCTGTGTAAATGACTCTGACTCTCAGCTTCTGTTTAACATGGACACAAGAACATCCAGTCTCTAGTGAAGAACTGCACTAACTTTACAGACTAATAAGAAATAACTGGACCTACAAATAGGATAACGAAAAAACTCCTTTGCCATGTGACCACTTACTATACATCAGCTTATAAAGATCCAACAGATCAGGAAATAATACACTAGTGTCTGATTCTGATCCCATTTAAAGTAAAAACAAATATATTAAAAAAACAACAAAAAGGCCAGATTTTCCTGGAAATGACCCAAATAATGAATTATTTATCATATTAACCATCGGTTGGCTGTTTTTGTCCCTGATCTGTTTACGCACAGAACTAAAACCTTCTACATCCTGTTAAAAGTCATGCATTTTCTATCATATTATCAGCAGGTGTCGTAGTTCAAGCACATTAAAATTAGCATTAGGTTTTCATTACATTACATTTATACTTCCTTCTATTATACTGAATATATCACCTTTGGTTATGAGGGATTCCATGAATGGCATCATAGTAATGCATCCCTTCGGTGAATTAGGATTAGAAGTGTAAAAACTAAATGCGACGTTTTCTGCCAACTGAAATCCAGACTTTGCTTACCTTGGGATCCTTAAGGAAAGAGTCGGTAAAGAGCCGAATCAGAAGTCAGGAGTCACCGCATGCACGGAATGACAACTCGAGGAACTGAGCTGCGTGGGTTTGTTCTGTTTATGACAGCGTTTTAAGCACCCGAGTTTTCAACACGACCCAATAAACACACACACACACACACACACACAGACGCACATACACGCACGCACACACACACAGACGCACACACACGCACGCACACACACGCGATATAGTGAAACCTCGCGCAGTCGAATGCACCTGTCAGACAAAAGGAAACGGAAGAGTGAACGACATGAGCATAAGTGAGTGCTATTGGAACACA
The DNA here is from genome assembly GCF_030014155.1 of Tachysurus vachellii. Classification (NCBI taxonomy): domain Eukaryota; kingdom Metazoa; phylum Chordata; class Actinopteri; order Siluriformes; family Bagridae; genus Tachysurus; species Tachysurus vachellii. The sequence goes on from NC_083480.1 coordinate 7,871,515, forward strand.
AGGTGAACTGGTGTGATAATGTTTTTTTCTTACAGATCAGTGTTTGCTTTCAATACACCCGATGTAATATAATAATAGCAAAAAAAAACAAAAAAAAAAAACAAATCAGATGTGTGTTACAGTTATCAAGTCTCTCACCTGTCTATGGTGCCAGTTGCATGGACAAGCAGCAGTTCACCTCTAAAGACACACTGCAGTCGTAATAAAGCACATGATGGTAACCACCAAACCTCAAAACACCTGTTAGATGAATAGCTGTAAGAGTCTCAACCTCCAGTTTTTTTCTTACACACCACGGAAACACTTGCAGAATGTGCTACATTTTAGTGAAGCTATGCAAAGAAGGACAGAAATATGAAATCATTGAAATGAAGATATGATCATTATCCAATTAGAGCTTTCAAAAAGGGTTATTGATGGTACCTTTTCAGTACTGCTCCCCTGTGTGTGTGTTTGTGAGAGTGTGTGTGCGTGTGTGTGTGTGTGTATGAGTGTGTGTGAGAGTGTGTGTGTGTGTGTGTGTGTGTGAGAGAGAGAGAGAGAGAGAGAGAGAGAGCATACAACTCATGATACATACAACTCATGAGCATACAACTCAAGGACATAAGAGGTACTCATGGTAGCATATGCAATGTTTCTATTCTAACATAGCAGCAGAACATGGCAGGATACCATCAAGGGGGTGGTGCTTGATCCAGGGCCAGGAACAAGGGCCTGCAGCATGAGCCTAAAGAGAATGATGTGTGCCATGGGGAAGGGCATAGTCCAAGCTTCTCAGGAGTTTAGTACTTCTAATCTCGCCCACGCATGTCAGTAAATTTCCCAAATGAAAATAAACAAGCCACTGTGGAAAAGAATGATGTCTTCCTGGAGAAGGAACAAGAACAGGTGTAACATGATAACTGTACTCAGTTGACATCATTAGAACTGTACTCATATAGCAACACACAGCATTTCCTTCCAGGTAATAGTTCCTTCCCGTAAGAAGGGGCTGGATAAATAAATAAATAAAGAAAGAAATAAAGAAAGAAAACCTCTAAATAGCTGATTAATAAACCATTTAGGTTTCCTAATTATTTAGCAACTACAACAGTACATATAGGAACTAATAAGAAAGGCATCATTTTGCATGAAGAATTGACTGACTGTCAAAACCTTAAAACAAATATCTATTTGATCTATATTGAAGTCAAATGAAATGGAAGGGCTTTGTGGGCATTATATATTTAAAGGCAGGAAAATATAGAAACAGAGGTCTAGAATAAAGAAACCACTGGGGTCAATTAAATATCAGTACCATGTCTACATTTAAAAGTATTATATAGTTAAGAAATAATTATATAAATATTACCTAAGAGATACTTTTCAAATACTTTTCCTTTTTATAAAATCAAGCTGTTTAAAATGTACGACTGCTGACACATGGCCAAAACATTAAAATACTGTTGGCTGCATTTACTGTAAATGACCCCTGAGCTGAGCTGGCATCCTCCTGAGAATAAAATGTTCAGACTAGCACTTGCCCAATGTGTACATACATACACACACACCCAGTCTTGTCTGTCAGATTTTTATACTACATGCCTCATTTGAGACCTTGAGCCAAGAAAGGATTGTTGTTATTTAACCACACACACCCACCCACACACACACACACCCAGCTGGAGAGTATGGACCTCTCTGGTGATACTTTCCTATATAATGTATTGGTGAGTCATCTAAGAGATATCATGGTTTCTAAAAGGTAAAAAGGTCACACTGGATAAAGATAAATACTGCACCTGCATCTCTCTCATTCTTTCATGCTTAAACATACAGACACACACACACACTGCATCCCTCAGTAAAGCTCTCAGCAGATCCATGGAGAATTCCAGCTCTAGTAGTTACAGTAAGCAGAAAGCATGATGGAGAAAGACAGCTCATTTAAACACCTGTGCATTTATTTCTCTTTTGGTAACTGATACAGAGTCCTGTCAGTAGCCTTGTCACCAGGAAATAAACCGGTGCCTTGATGTTCAATACAGGAAGGCACCCAAACAGACATGCATGGAAGTTGCTGACAATATGAGAACTACAACTGAATTGTCAATGGAAAGCTCCACAAATATAGAAGAGCCTGGCTATATTCTAAATAATGCAGATAATGTCATGTTTCAAAAACAGTGATTCGCCTTAAAATCAGTTATAGCTGAAGTATATCAGCTATATCAGTTATATCAGCCTTAAAGAATATTTTGTTTGTTCCGGTTTTTCACCCCTCCTCTATCTCTTCTGTATGTGCTTATGTATGGTATTGATGGTTGCATAAATGAAATGGAAAAAAAAAACATAAAATAAAAGGAAGGAAAAAAGTAATCTGAAATAGACTGGTGTGTCATCCATGGTGTGTTCGTGGGATCCCAAGGCACCAGATCCTCCACAACCCTGCTCAGGAGAAAGTTACTGAAAGTGAGTGAGGACCATTCTCTTGCAGTGCACCTACTAGTTTCTTTATTTTAGAAATCAATTTACATTCTCTTTTTACATATTACATTTGGAATTTTACATTTAAACGATCTCCTGAGGCAAAAAAAAAAAAAAAAAAAAAGAGTTATTAGTGGCTGGCTCAATTGGTGGAAGAGAAGGATTTTCGAAAGCTTACATCCAGCAATGCATCATTAGGCAGAATTTGGATTACAAATTATCATCAACAAACAGCAACATAACTGACTTTTTTTTTTTTAAAGTAAAATCAATTACATATGTTTCTCTAGCTACACATCCTGTGAAATGGGGGTAATGAACTTCACATGGTGGATCGTGTGGATTCAATGGTGTGAAGTTGTGAAGGTTCTATTAAGGTGAAGGGAATGACAAGTGACTAGACTTTTTTTTTTTTTTTTTTACATAAAACAATGAATGATGTTCAATGTCAATATCACAGATCATCTCCAACGATCAAATAAATGATGACAGTCACACTGTGGAATGTGATGAAGTCTTTACATTTGTCACAAATGTTTGCTTTGGCATACTTGTGCCATTGAGGACATGCACACCTCATGCACCTTAGCTACATCACCAAAGTGCAAACTTAAAAAACGCTTCACAGTTCTTAAGGGGATATTTAGAATGGGGTCAGACTAGACATTTTCCCTTGAGCAGATAATTTACTAACATGTTAGATGAACACCTTTAAATGGACTTCCATATTTAATTCCGAACTAAACTACAGAATGCTGTATAATGCACGAATCATTTCAAAATGAATATCTCAAACAAAACTTTGCTACTGCTACCTCCTATCTTTATCCTTCTGTAAGTTAATGTACTAAAAAGGGACAAAAAGATATGTACATGTATTTTAAACCCACTCTGTGAAAAGCAGCCTTATTCCAGTGTTGCTGTAATCCAATACATACAACTTCAATATAATAGTGCAGAGAAAAAACAACAACAAATATTGCTTTTCCAGAATTAAACTTCCACAGAGAAAGAAAGTAAACGTAATTTTAATATCAGTCAGACTTTAATTACACAAGAACAAAAGAGAAACAAAAAGTATTTTTTTTTCCCAATGACAGATACATGTTAGGTGTTATTCACTGTTTAATTAAACTGTTCCAATCCCAAAGTGCTGATTGTGACAAACAGAGAGTAGAATTACACTAATATTATTTCTTCCCCTAATGATTATCTTTATCATCTTGGTACGAAAATGTCTACATAACTCCTGTATTTCTATTGAATATTTGTTACAAAAATAAGGAATACACAGCAGCAGGCAGACAGCCAGCAGCTTGACTTTGTGTATGACTGGGAAAATCAGAAAGCTCTCAAGCAGAGCACAGCATCCCTCTGAAGCCTAAAAGAGAGTGGGCATGCGTTTTCAGGGCAAATCCCATTGGTCCTTCTAGTGTTCTAATCTCTGCCCAGAGGAAGTCAGGTGTTAGAGACAGAGAACAGGAGTGAAGAGTTATAGATTAAGTGTAAGAGGAAGGAGTACTAGTATATCAAGGGTAGCATGGCACAGTGGGCCCAGGGTGAATGTTGCCTACTGCTGAGGGTAGTAGGGTTGATGCTGGGTTGGCTGTTGAGGATACTGGTAAGGCTGTTGGACAGGAGGACCTCCAGGGTACGCAGCCTGTCCCTGAGCTTGAAAGGGCATGTAGGGCACGCCATACCCATATCCATACTGGTTATATGCTAGCGGCATTTGATAAAACCTAAAGAAAGAAAAAAGAATCATTGGAGGTTTTATGTATAGTATCACATATTATTCAAGTCTTACTAAGAATGGTTAAAAGTAACCCTGCACGTTATGACTGTTTGATATAGCTGCTACTTATATAAGTATTTTATTTGTCATTATAATGCAATTATCTAGTTGCTTAGTTTTTAATTTAAATTACACTTGCACATTTAAGACAAGTTAACTCAATTCCAGGAAACGTTCTGGAGACCACGTGATCATTTATATAATACTCTCCCTGAACCAGTTTTTATTTTTCCTTTTCTTTCTTTTTACACTGTAGACATAAAAATATGCAATATGTGTATAAAAATAGTCTCAAACACCAAAATAGAATCAGCAATAAGAATGGAGGTAACTATTCATAAATCAGGGCATTTGTAACAGTTCTGGGATACGAGACTTATGTTAGTGAGAATATATGTATATATACCCTGGATAGCCCTGATAAGTGGGGTAGGGTGGTCCTTGAGCCTGTGATGGTGCAGAAGGTGGTGCCACAGGTGGAGGATTGGAGCTGACAGAAGGCGGAGCTTGGCTCTGAGGCTCTGAGCTGGTGCTACTGGTAGCCTGAGCATTAAAGGTGGGTGGTGGAGGTCTTGCTGGAGGCTGAGGTTTAGCCTGAGGCTGCACTGGCTGTAATACACATCAGAAACAGTCAGTCATATCATAACCAGAAAAAAATGATTTGACTGATCATCTGATTGAACCGGAAACTTACAAACACGGTCCGGGGAGCAGGAGTGGGGCCTCCTGCAGCAGGGGCCGGGTTATTGGACTGGTAAGCTGGGACGTTAAAGGAAGGCGCACTTGGTTCACGAGCAATACTCTGCTGCAAATCCCTGTCAGTAAAACATTAATGCAGGTGAAACACTTTATTTAATCAAATGCAAAAAACTTTCAAACCTTTGCTTAGCTAAATTCCCTGTTAGCCGTTTGAGCAGTAATTTAGTGAAGTAAAAATAGGTTTGGCATGCCTGTTGGCTTTTTCTCTTTAAGTGTCTCAGTTCAGTAAGTGCACAAAAGGTTCAAAGTTCTAACTTCATCCTATATATCGTCGCTGTCGGGCGGAAACCTCGTATGTCCAAATTTTGTCAATTTCATATTTTTTCACATATCGATGCTATTGGTCAGTCCCCACGTGGGTCTGTTATTTTTACAAGTTATTAACCAATCTAAAGTCTTGAAAATAGCTTGAGCGCAAATCTCTTAACTCTATTGGACACTTCAACTGTCCACCTCTTCCTCACTCCGCGGGAGAGCTTCACGGCATATTTCTCCTTAATAAGATTCGCAACGAATCAACACGTCTTCTGAGGTAAATGTCTTCAAAACACTGGGCTCAAAGAAAAAAAAAAATCTTGACCCCCGCTAGTTCTGGTGCTCGTCTGAGGACAGGAATTTAGCGCAAGACAATCCACTGCAACGCGGACTAAACCCTGTGCACTGCAGATAAGGTACGGCGTTTTTTTAATTTCCTGAAAAATAATGGATTTGGAGATATGAGGATTGCGGCTGACAGCGACAATATACATTTTGCACACAGGAGAATAGCTAAATGTACCTTTTTGTACTTTGCTTGCAAATTCAGGATTTTATTCATCTATTTAAGGGCAATGGACAGAATTACATTTTCAAAGCATATCTGCAATATCTTTAACCCTGGTTGAATGATCTTGCACACACACAAGGGCACTTACTTGAGAAGCTCTTCCCGCTCAGTCTTGCGGGCAAAAACAATGTCACTGCACTTATTTTGGAACTTCAGCAGGATTTCTGTTAAATCATTGTAGAACTGGAAGAAGAAGAAGAAGAAGAAGAAGACGAAGAAGATGATTACTTGACTTAAAAATAACAGCAAGAGATTTCAGTTATCACTTAAAGTAAATTCATAGGCTAGGGATACTAATGGAAAAATGATTTGCTTAATTAAAATTAATGTCAATTTCCTCCTCGCCTAGTAGTTAAATAAAACTCAGTTACAGTGCGATGTGTATGTTTACTGTGTCATGAGAAAAACTTTGCATGTTTGCGTTACCCTAGTGCCCTCTTTGAGATTGGAGCTGATCTCAATGTAGCTATCATGAGCTGAGGCTAGTTTTTTTAGCACTTCCTCCCTGTGGCTTGCTTCAGCGTTAGACTGCTTGAGTGCTGCAAACTCCTGATGAGATGTCTAAAAAGATCAAACGAAAGCTCAGTTACAACTACTAGTCAACTAATGCACAAAGAAGTACAGGAGAAAAAAAAACAAACAATCCCATAAATTTACAAAGTACACAGACAAAAAGTTCTTTTTGGGTCCAGATTCTTGCTAAAACCTATACCTGTACTTGGGCCAGTATTTCCTCCTGGGAGCGGAGGTTCTGCTGAACACGCTGTGTGTATGCGCCATAGCGAGTGTCCAGTTCTCCAGTGGAAAGGGCCTCCTCATTAATGGCTCCATCCTGAACCAAGGCAGTCAGGAACTTTGTGGTCATGTCAAAGGTCACAGCCTTTATCTCTCCCTCCAGAACCTCACGATCACGTTTAATCTCATCAAGCTGGACCAACTGAGCCTTCAATACGTTTACCACCTAAACAGTATAGAATGCATTCCTGTGTGTGAATATCATCAAGCCACATCCAATGCTTACTGTAAAGTGAAACGTTGGCCTTAATTTATTAGCATCTCTCAACCTTTTGCCTTTTACCTCACTGCCCTGAAGAGTTTTAGCAGGGTTGGCTGAAGGAATGGCAGTGCACAACTGGTCCTCTGGCTTGCAGAGCAGTGCGATCATCTCACAGTGAGTGTTATAGCGCTCCTTTACGACCTGGTCAGCATGCACAGCCTTATCCAAGATGTTTCGGAAATTTCCACCCTCTACAATCACAGACACACAGTAGCACTTACACAACAATGCCAATTTATATGTCAATATATGTGGAATACCAGATATTCGGTCTTCTCATGTGTATACATGTCTACAGTAAGCTTCCTGCTTGTGTGTCTACCTGCTCTGAGGGATTTGTATAGGTCTCCAGATGGAGTTCTGTTCCACCGTTGGCTGAATTTAGCTCTGAGCTCATTGTCAGTTGTCTCTTCATCATTCAAAATCTTAAGAGACTAGAAGAACAAAAGTTGAAAAAATAAAAAATAGTATACGACTATGAACTGATCATTTTGGACATGTCTCATACACACAACTCATAACAACAATATGAAAATTTAGAAGGAGGAATAGAAAGAGAGTGTGAGAGAAACCAACCTCATCCAGTATTTCTCGGTTTCTCAGTAGCAGTTCAGGCAGATCTTTGATCAGCTGTTCAATGCTGTTCAGGCCTCCCTGTTGGATCACAGCACGACTCTTCTCCAGGATGGACTGGGGGACTGAATCTCCGGAGAGATCCTCTAGCGCTGCTGGCAGGTTAAGTGAAGCCAACACCCTGACAAATCAAACACAGCTACTTCAATCAAATAATAATCAAACAATTCCGAAAATCACTCCAGTTTTTATATTTACATCAGTGTTTGTGATCAATATAATTATTCTCAACTTGTTAACAGATATACCATGGTTAGCTGATTCATAACACAGTATATACAGTGCGGATAGCATACTGCTGTTGTACAAAATCAGAAATTACAGTGAGAGAGAGAGAGAGAGAGAGAGAGAGATGGAGAGAGAGAGATGGAGAGTGTGAGAGAGGGAGAGTGTGTGGGAGAGGGATAGAGAGAGAGAGATGGAGAGAGAGGGAGAGTGTGATAGAATGAGACAGAGAGATAACTCAGTTCAGTGAAAAAATAACATTGGTGTTCAGCTGCATGTTGTACACATTAAATTATAAAAAAAAACAAAAAACAAAAACAAACCAAAGGCAAGTCTTCCAGACTCACCCATTACAGAGGTTGGTCGCCTCCCGCAGACTGCCCACAAGTCTGTTGACCAGCTCACCCTTTCTGGAATTGGATATGCTCAAAGACTGCTGCACTAACATAGGCACCATCTTCTCAAAAATATCTGGACAAATAAAATCAGACATGAACAATTTTAATTAACTCCAGCATATTTCAGTGAATAACAAATAAAGGACTTTAAACATTTTAACCGTCAAGACAGAGTTAAAAAAATGAAACACTTTTCTTTAATAATTACTAGAAAAAATAAAGGCAAGTCAGTTACGTCATTGTTAGTTTATATTTTGTGGGAGTGCAGAAACCGACACGATTAAAAAAAATCACTACTGACCCTTCACACCCTGGACACCACCTCTTTCAGCTTCTCCCTTCTGGCAGGTGCTACAGAACTTTGCTTACTAAAACTGCCAGACAGAGGAAAGGTTTCTTTCCCCAGACAATCACCCTGATTAACAACTCACCATAATTATATTCCCTGCTTCATATCTATAAGTACTGCATTATCAGAACTATCAGTCATCACATCATCCGTATATATTACACACACTACTGCTTCTGTATAATGCACAAGAGCATAATATTGCACAATACTGTTATTTGCACTCCCACACTTTATGTACATAACTGATCAGTGATATATTCTGTATTCATATTTTATATATTTTATTAATTCTATATTCATATTTAATACTCATTCTGTCTATATTGTTTCTCATCGTCTGCATTGTCTTGTAAAGTTTGTATAGTATAGTGTTATTTATGTCTGTACTTTTGAGAGTCAAACAGCTGGAACCAAATTCCTTGTGTGTGTCAATGCACTTGGCCAATAAACCTGATTCTGATTCCCACATTGACTTGCTGATGAAAAATGGTAGCACAAATTGTATACAATGCACAGTATAATTTCACATCATACATACATACAAAAAAATCTTAGATTATATAATCAGTTAGATATGAAACTGCAATCGTTGGGCCTTTTTGAATGGGCAACCATTGGGTAACAAAAGCAAAAGTATAGGTTTGCTTCTTGACTGCTTATTGGCCAATTTTGCAGAAATATTTGATGCTGCATGCAAGCTTACATATTTGCACAGTTTGCTTCTTAATAGTGTGAGATGTAGAGTTAGGAACATGTTAGGAACTGGTCAGTCACCTGAGAACTTCTGGCTGAGTGGTACTTGAATGGCAGTTGCCTTGACAAGGGTTGCCTTGCCAATATGCTCCAGGTCTTTCACTTCAGGTACACGATCATGGTAGATAAAGTCATTGTCTTTCTTAGCAGCTGTGAGAGCACGGCTGATCTTATCAGAGAGATCCTTAACGTTCACATACTCATCGTAGCGTGAGGCTATAGTTTTAACCAGCTCTGAAGCATGCTGCACAAAAAAACAAACATTACAGATAAACAAATTAAGCCAAATTCAAACTCAGGATATATGGTATATTTTGATTAGGATTCCCATGGAGCAGTCAAATCATTTATATTACCAACACAGCACCCACCTGAAGACGTGCAATCTCCTCTCCAAAATGTTTCTTCTGTTTGGCCATAGCTGACTGATGGAGCTCTGCAGTGGCTTGCATCATGCAGTGCTTGGCAGCCAAAACTGGAAGCACTTCCTGGAAATAAAAATACTGACCAGGGAAAGGCAACCACAAACACCACAGCAACCACGAACAAACACCACGAGCATCCACAAAGGAGCACAGACACACAGCACAGGGCGCAGAAAGAGAGAACAGAACAGCAAATCAGCACGCTTCAGCAAACATCAACCAAACCTTCACACAACGCTCATGCAGCGTTCACACTCACAGATCAGTGGGAGGAAAGACAAAGGCAGAAACTGAAATTCTTAAAAGTGTTTATGGGTGTGTCTAAGAAAATGAACTAATGGCCATTAGAGACATGCACCCACTGTGTCTGCATGCATTGTGTCGGTCTTAACATATTGTGTTCACCATAACCCCTACTTGATGTCTCTCTAGTAGCAGATAGATCTGCTTTTGTGCATACCTTGGGTAGGTTCTCTTTGTACTGGCACTGCTTGAAAGCATCACCATAGAAATCTGCCGTCTGATTGGCTACCTTAGCAATGATGCCATCTTTCATCTTGTCTGTAAAGCAAATCAAAGAGGTGAAAAAAATTACAGAACTTACAAAACCTACAGATTAGTGCAAAGTTCATTATTTTATTTCCCCAAATTCATGTATTCTATAGGTTAGAACAAGTTCGGTTTTAAAGCACAATGTAGGACAAAGTTGATATAAACATTTATTATACTGATTAATAGTATCTTCACTTTTCATAAATATGACATTTGTCTGTGAAACAAAGATTACATTTGCAAATGCTTGATTTGCCTCTGGACAGATTTGTCCTGACCATTTGTAAAATCTACTTTCTGAACTATTACTTTTATTACTATTTCTTTAGAAACAAGAAAACTGGATCACTAATCTTTTAATTTTAATTCATCTTTAGCTTTTCAGTTTTTTGAAGACTTTGTCAAGTCTTAAAATGAGTTAAACTGTATTCTATATCAACTGCCAGAGCATCTTTACAAGAGACACAAAGTTTATGCCCACTAAGAACCAACATGCTTAGTCTTTGTTAGCAGCTTTACTGTTTACTACAGAAAAAATATATAGAATAAATTATAGGTGTCAGTGCTGTTGAGCAATTCATAAAACAATACGTAGCAGTCATTTTCAGTCAAATAATAATTTTATATAATCCTGGTTTACTATACAGAAATACAGAATTCTAAGCATAATAGCACAATAATAATTAATAAATGAATAATAAAATGAACAAATGAGATACGTTTCCCATACTGAGAGGTTACATTTCAGTTACACACCAGCGGTAGCTTTGATGACGAAAACCTCTTGTGCTTGGCTGATCATGATTTGACTGAGTGTTCCCACTGTCTCTGGAGAAATATCCATAGTCGGCTCCCGATTGAGAGCAGACAGCACTGTGTCCTTTATGTGTGCAAATGCACCAGATGCCAACTAAAAACAGAGGTAACAGTGTTACAGATACAGAGGTCTTCTGTATTGTTCACTTGAATTATTCAAGAAATGGATAATCTACTGGCTTGTTTGTGTAAACTGAAACTCTCACCTGGTAGAACTTGGCAGCAGTTTTCAGTCCCTCATCATTGTCCAGGTTCTGCTCGGATGCGATCTGACTGGCGAGGGCCCCAATGTTAAATAACACACATGTTTTCTCATAGCCCACACTTGCCAATGCTAAAAAAAAAAAAAACACAACCAAAACAGGTCAAAATTGCACTGGCAGCACTTGTTCTATGAAAAACATCTACATTTATGTCAAAGAGGTTCCTGCATTTAAGCCTGTATGAGACAGTGAGACTTACCAAGTTTAACTGAGCCTCCAAATAGAGATCCTTTATCAAAAGCATCTTTCCATGTAAATGTTAGACACAGCTGGAAAAAATACAAAGAATTACACTATGTATGTAAGTCTATCTATCTAATATATACATCTATCCTAAAAAAACACACACACACACATATATATTATACATATACACACATACACACACAGACACACACACATATGTATACATATATATGTATATATGTATACATATACATATACATACATATATATACATATATATACACATACATACACACACACACATATACATATATATATATATATTATATATATACACACACACATATACATATACACACACACATATGCAGTGTCTGTATGTGTAATTGTAACACGCATGCATTCACATGGGCATGTACTGTATGTATGAAAGTTACCTCAGGAAAAGGAAATTTAGGCTCAACTGCACATAGCTGATCATAGTACCTGTGGGGGGGGAAGTGTATTTTTTTAATTATTTAAGAAATGAGGAGGGGTATGTGTAAATAAATCCAAACAATAAATACTCTTCTTAATGATGGAAAACATGCATTGTCATAGCTATCACAGAAGTAAGCTGCTTTATATAATTTATTCCCAATTGTATTATCTATGTAAATGCAGCTACTTTTAATCCAGGCCAAAAGCTGTATTTTAGAGTTTGAACTCAAATCTTTTATGCAAGGACAGATTGCTCATTGGATTGTTTTTTTCCCTTCAACTTGAACTCATATTTAGCCAAGAGAAAGAGAAAAAAAAACACATTCTTGTGGTTGTTCATTTAAAAAAAATTAGCAGATCATCATACAGTTAACTAAAAAAAGCATAAGAACATAATTATTTACAATAAGAAAAACAAATTATAAGAAAAAACTACACCCATTATACTCCAATTTGGTAATATATACTTTGCAAAATGTTATTGTTGCTCCTGATGGCATGTGGTTATGCGAATTTTACACCAGCAGCATGATCTTGTCCCATTTACCAGTATAAAGAATGTTTTATATAGAGTATAAGAACAATATAGTAATTTTTAAAATTCTCAATTACACGCTGAGGATTCAGAAAAAAAGCATGACTGTAATGTGATAATCCACACAAGAGTCTGACACAGTCTCATGTGACTGTGTTTCATTCAAAACTCTGACGTAATGGTTATCACACATTAGCACAAAAACACTGTGATGTACACTGACTCTTTTGATGTGGCATGTTGCCAAGCTTGTTCACAAGATTAAAGTGGCCTATCTGCTGTTATGGATGAATCCCTACATAACTCACTGACTGGGGTTTCCCCTGAAGGTGTGTCCAAGAAACTCCTCCTAGTATAAAAACAACACACACTTTTCTTTGGGTGTATGTGGTGCTAATACACCCATTATTCATTTTCATCTAGAACAGGGTCTGTGTGTGACACACAGCTCACTGACTCTCCATATGGGAGAAAAGATTTGGAACCGTAATGGTTTGTAGAAGATTTAACTACAAAAATTTAACACGTGCATTGAAGATCAGGAACGGAGTCAGACAAGTAGAGCATTGTATATTACACACACATTTGTGATGAGTCACTGCAGCATTCAGTATTCCACAGCAACATGGCCATAGGAAGTCACATAACTGCACATACTGTACGTACAGAATAACATTACACTGTTTATTATACCTGTGCCAGAATCTTTTAATCAAATGAGGTAGAAAGATCTTTCCTTTATCCCCAGACAGTAAAAAACAGAGAGTAAAAAAAAAATTACTCTCGTTCAGCGGCACCATTGTTTTTTGTTTAACAAATTAGGATCTCATTTCCTCTTTTCCTTCCATGAAGCAAGAGTCAAATTACTAAACTGTCATACTTCAAGTTTGACTTAAAGCTCTGCAGCTAAGTCCTTTCTCAATAAAGGTGTTGAAACCAAGCACTTCAAACAACTGAACAGAAACAGCTAATCTAATCAGGCTATTTTATCTTCTTCATGCCCACTGAATAAGTCGAGACTAATAGCTTAAAATGACATCATGGGCCTGCCTCGAAAAAATGAGTAATGGAAAACCAGGAAGTTGATAAAGCTGTGTGTTCTTTTAGACGTCCATATTGTAGTTAATAATAATAATAATAATAATAATAATAATAATAATAATAGGTAGTAATCTTTGACAACTTAGACAGGTTTCAACTTCAGCACACTTAAAATAAATAAAATAAATGTTATTTGCCTGTCAAATATAAACGCCTTAAAATATTACGTTTATAATACCGTTAGTATTATAAACAAATCTTTCAGATATTAATCGTTCAGATATAAATTATTAGGATAATAAATATTAAAAATATACATTTTTAAACGTGTTAATATTCAGGATACCGTTTAAATGATCACAACGAGGAGGAAAATGTTATAGTTAACTATTAAGGAACTGTCAATTATTTGAATATAAATAAGAACAACATTACGTTAAACCCAAAAGATAAAAAATAAATAAAATAAATAAATATTTCTCCTCGATGCTAACTCGCTAACTACCTTAGGTGTGGCTTTTTAACACACACACACACACACACACACACAAACACAAACAAACAACATGTATTTTTCTAACAATAAAACCGAATACACTTTAAAATCTCTATTATAAAGATCTCTATTTAAAATAAAGCACATAACGACTCATATCGACTTGTAACCATTCCGCAGTTAACCCCAGTGCACAAGACAGAACTTAACTAGCAAGCTAGCATAAACAGCCGTTAACTATCTTCCGAAGCTAGTTTAGCTAACTAACTAACTAACTAACTAGACACCCAACACGAGTAACAAAATATAAACCCGAGACACAAAATAATGTTAATTACAGTGGATTTAAATAAACAAACTGAACTAGAAGTTTCCATTTACTAGCCGACCAAGCTAACAAACTCAACAGCTAACGGCTAAAAGCTAGTCAGCACCCGTTCGTTTAGATGCTGTTACTTTAGCTAGCAGTAATTGATGCTAAGCACAGAAGAGATAAAGAGATCAGTTAGTTAGCGTGTAGTAAACACGGGGAAATACTGAACTTAGCTGAGCAGTTAGCACATTAGCTCGTTAGCATTAGCAGCACTCACCGTAACAGGATCTCCAGCGAGCTCTCGTGTTTGTCCAGCGGCCTCCCCAGAGCACTTTTGCGCAGTTTGTTTAACTCGTCCACGGCGCGGAGATACTCGGTCTGCTCTTCCCCTGAATACGCAGACGTGATGAATTTCGATAGAGGTTTCACCAGATCAACTTCTGAAGACTTCTTTAACGGGACAGAAATAAACGTCGCCATTTCGGACCGCAGTAACGTGGTTTATGGAAGAACAGAAAAACAACACAAACACAACGGCGCTTTTACTTCCCGAATCTGCGCGAACTGTCAAATGACGTATGCACTGTTTTCGTACGCGTGTCCGTCATCGCGGGCGTTAAACCTGCGCAGCGTTTGCGCAGTCGAGGAAAATCTGCATAATTGAATATACAAAATCTTCCAAGTACACAAGAAATTATATATACTTTTTTGTAGTTATTCGTGTAATAATAATAATAATAATAATAATAATAATAATAAAAGAATATTTTATGTATAAAGTACTTTTAAAACAGCCAAAGCTATTGTACATCATAAAATACAGATGATAAAATAAAATAATTCAAAAGTAACAAAATAAAATAACAGCAATAATTCAGAATCAAATAAAAACCTAGGAAAAGAAAAATCGTTTTCAACCGGTTTTTATGTAATGAAACGGTGTGTGCGTGTCTGGTGTACAGAGGCGAGTTGTTCCACTGCCCAGGAGCTGCGACAGAGAAGGATCGGCCTCCTCTAAGCTTCCTCTTTGACCTTCTGGCGTCCAGAAGCAATTAATCAGTTGACCTAAGCGAACACTCAGGACTGTAGGGGTGAAGCAGTTCAGGGGTCTGACCATTTAAAGATTAAAAAAAGCAATAAAAACACTTTTTACTTAACCATATAACACACCAGCAGCCAGTGAAGTGAGGCCAAAATTGGTGTTATATGGTCATACTTACCTGAACCAGTCAAAAGACACGCAGCAGCATTTTGGACTAATTGAAGGCGAGACAGAGAAGACTGGCTAAGACCAATATAAAGTGCGTTACAGTAATCCAGTCGAGATGTAATAAAGGCATGGATTGTCATCTCAAATTGTTGCCTGGACACAAGAGGTTTTATTTTTGCCAGGTGCCTTAGGTGAAAAAAGATGGACTTCACCACTGCACTGATTTGGTTGTCCAATTTAAGATCAACATCCAATTTAAAGCCCAAATTAGATACCACAGATCTAACATAGGATGCCAAAGGACCCAAGTCAAAAGTGTACACTATATGGCCAAGAGTATGTGGACACCTGACCACCAACCACACCCATATGTGGTTATTCCACAGTGATAAAAAAAATAAGAGATAAAAAATACTTTACCCAACATGGGAGCTTGACCTCACTGATGCTCCTGTGGCTGAATGTAATGAAGTAATTATGATGAACTTTGCATAGAAAAAGTTTTAATATTATATTATTACAATTAATAAAACTCAGGATAAAAGGACAATATTTGGTTATAAATATTAGTTCTGTATATAACTATGATAGTATGAACATCAGTAAACCATCAGAACCAGATAATCAGATAATCACCTGGAATAGTATAGAGTTGGATGTGCAAATGCATGCAAAGAAAATCACAAAATTGACCATATTCTGTATACCTGTTATCCAGCCATCATTACTAATGTCTGCCACAAATTAGTGTTACAGGGTGGTTAGCTTGGTCAGTTAAACTGGAACGTAATTGAAAGGCAAATCTAAAAAAAATATATATATAAATTACATAGGAAAATGAAAATTTGCACGTCTCTAACCTTTTCCTGAATTAGAAAGTATATTGAGTTGAAGCCTTTGAGTCACAGGGTCTAATCTTTCAATCTCTAAAGAGAGAAGTAACATCTTTAGATATAGCTGTGATGAGACCATGAATAGTTTAGAGACCAAAAAGGGGGAATTGAAGTTTATACCTCCGAGATATTATCATCAGGATTCACTGGATTAAAGTAGTTGATTGTCCAGCCAGTGAGCATTATATATTAAGCTGTAAACTGTCTCTCGAGCAGCCTGTCCTATGAGTGGGTTCTATCTGAGATGTGGGGGTTTAACCCAACCCTCGGGTTAAAGGGGAATGCTTGCTAGGAACTTGAGAGGCTCAAACAAGGTCACCAGAACTCACATGCCTAGACGATGAGTGAGTGGCCTGGCCATTTGCTGGTTTCTAGTTTCTAAAACTTATGCTTTTCTCTTCAGGGCTCTATGGCTGAAGGCCATTTGCATGTGTCAAGCAGTACAAACAGTACAAATCACACTCACTGCTGTCTATAAATCAGTTTGGCAGAGAGCTTCTCTGCATCCTGGTATCAGTGTCCCATAAACCACGATTCAATCAGCTTCATCACAAGGAGGTTGACAGCTGAACGTCATTCCAATGCAAGCTTCAAAATAGTTTACAAATTTCCTGTACACACCGGCTGCAAGGCAAAACAAATGCTAGAACTTGAGTGATAAACATCAGAATGTATTTGTTATAAGCACTCCTGAGCATGATATATTAAAATTACTTTATTTCTGGTACAGGCATGAAGTGAGTACATCCCAGCATCTTACAATACATGACAGGTGTCCTTAAAGACACAGTGATATGGAAGTACCATAACTGTTCTCATGGAAATACACAAGACAGTCCATATAATCCACAGAGGATGAGAGTGCTGAGTAATCACCATGTTTTATTTGCTGCCTTCTGAGGAGTGTGAAGGATGGGTGTACACGGCCTACACCTTTATTCTGAGCAGAGTGGAGCTTCTGCATGTTCACGTCAGTGCAGACTTGGTCATTTCTCTTAGAATTAAAAGAGGGTTATGTTCCTGCCCTCCATGCTTAGTGGTAAAAAATATGCACAGTACATGCCAAAGCTGCCCAATACAGAGCTACTAAGCCAACCAACCACATCAGTCTCAAATGAGGGAAGGAAAAGGGGAAAAAAAAGACATTAAATGACAAAATACATGTTGCCTTTTCTAACAAATCATAACTAGAGCAAAAAATTACAGTTAATTTAAAACGTTGCTGATCAACTAACAAAAGGTACAAACTAAACACCACCAGTCATCTGAAGCCGTCTTACAGAGTCGAGTAAACACAGTCAAGTATTTTGGCACCAAGAGATGATTGGTCTTGGTAGAAACAGACAAACAGCATCATAATTTACCGTATGTAAGGAAGCTTTATGCATGAGAACACAGCCCAAGCTCTATACCTCACAACAAGCTACAGGTGATCATACACACAGGAATCACTTCATCGGTGCAGACACAAAAGGTGTCAAAAAAAACAAACAACAACAAACAAAACAAAAAAACTAAATCACAATAGAAAAGTATGATAAAAAAAAGTGCAGTCCTTTTCCGACAGACATGTAAATAAGCAATCAAACGAGCACAGGCACTATTACACATGGTAAACTATTCAAGTGGAGATGGTATGATCAGTGAACTGTGAACTGAGGGCAGCTTCGTGACTGAATTCATGACCGTCCCCACACTCAGGACTGTGCAAGAAAACCCTGCTCTGTTTTTTTTTTTTTAAAATCCATCCTTCCATCCCTCCCGCTACATCTTTATAACACACAAATGCTTCAGAGATGTCCCTCCTGTTCACACACAAAATTTCATCAGTTAAAGTGTTTTCAATATGAAACAATGTATACACTGAAGTCAGATTCTAACAGGTAGGCGGCCTCGACCAACCTCTTCTCTCTCTCTCTCACAGCAGATATGGAGAGAGAGATAGAGGGAGGGAGAAAGAGAAGGATGGAGGGAGCATGTTCGGTGCTCGGGAACGGCAGTGAGGAACATCAGTGATGTCAGCAACTCGTCTTCAGAACGCCTTCTACTTCAGAACCAGATGGAATCTGTCACTGGTGTCATCTAGCAGGTAACGAACAGAGAAAAGTCAGTGTGCTGGATCCATAATGGCTTCCTACTACATAGAGCAGCAATGTAATGTAGGATTTGCTCAATAATACAATTCTGAGCAATATAAATAATAATAATGATAATAATAACGTTTAAAAAAATGTAAAAAAAGAGTCTGGGACAAAAATACTGTAAACATCTTGTCAATACTGTAGTAGTAATTCTGTTTGAATTGTCAGGAACACATATGCCAACTGAGATATATCAAACATTACATCACCCATAAAAGTATTACTGGACTATTGACTGACAGAGTAGAGCTGGAAGCCAAGCAAGGAAGAGGATTTGTTCATATCCTATTTTGTGTAATATGGTTAATAACTTGTGTATAACAAAGAAGCTGATTACCTCTTAACAAACTGACTATGAAGCAACTCTCATCAGAAATGTTAGACACCATCTGTAATGCAGGTAGAACATATCCAATTAAACAGTCGCTGTTGATATGGTAATGAGGATCATAAATCAACATCACTTGCATCTGGAGTGCAGGCAGAACAAACTAAACAAGTTAGACAAAAACCTGGGGCAACTTGTAAACATGTAAATATGTTTGTAGGAGAAGTCACATGTCATAACAGTGATAACAGTAAAGGGACAGAGTAAAGTGTAATAGCTGCCTTAATGATCTGCCTGTGTGTGTGTACCTGGTCACTGAGCAGTATGTGTATTCCTGTAGGCCCCTGCCTGTACACTTGATTGATGAGGGTTAGCGGCAGGCTCAACACGTTGGATATTTTTCTGATCAGCTCATGTGCGGTCAGCTCTTCGAGGTAAAGCGCATGGTAAACTACAAAAACACATCCAATTACTTTTTCAGAAAAAGGAAAAAAAAAAAGCATAGAAACACATGGAATAGGTGACCAAATCATAGCCTTGATGATATGTAATGAAGTTTGGTTTAGAGAAGAAAAAGTACAGAATCATGTAGATGGTCTAATAAGTTACTCAAGGCTTTCACAGGTAGATACGAATAGATATGATTCGTTTATACAAAATTACAGACTTCTAGCCTTCACAAATCTGAGGTCTCAGCAGTACCCTGTGAGCTCTCTCCCTCTCTTCTCTTCCTCTCTTCCACTCCCTCTACCTCTCCTCTCTCTTACACACACACACACACACACACACACACACACACACACACACACACACACACACACACACACACACACACACACACACACACACACACACACACACACACACACACACACACACACACACACACACACACACACACACACACACACACACACACACACACACACACACACCGTTGATAGCTGAGGGACCGCCGTGTTCTCCGTTCTTGCTGTGGCAGCGTCTCTCCAGCAGGGGACTCTCGCACTCTTGACACACATACAGAATCAGCCGAGGTCGAACAGCCCTGTTAAAAAAAACAAACAAACAAAATAAACAAAACATTTACATATGTAAATATGTGTTTATTTACTATCACCAGCTCGCTCACACATCTAGGGCAATTACTTTGATTTTAGTGCGTTGTACAGACGGATCCCATCAGCTGGCCCACAGATCTGCACTAAATCTTCACGAGTCAGTTTCAGTAGATCAGAACCTATCACACACACACACACAATTATACTGCCATAACAGCTCAGTTCATTTATTATTTTATAGAAATCTTATACAGAAACAGGCAAAAAGGACTAACCTGAGAAATGTGTAAAAACACGGCTATAGGAGTTAAACCTGTTCTGAAGAAGCCACTGCTGTACGTCCTGTATGGAAGCTGTCGGGGTTAATGTCTAAAAATAAACAAGAGAGGGAAATAAAGAAAAGTTTTGAATGTGATCCAAGCAGCACAAAAACTCACAAAGTTTACAAATTACATGATTATTCCTTTAAACAATCAAATATAAACAAACGTCGGTACTAACCTCCATAAAGACTGGACTACCGTCTACTTGGTGCTTTGGTGAAGACGATTCACTGGGATTTAAAAACAGAATATTGGTTTGAATTGTAGATGTCTCATTCTTATATCATATAGAACAGAAGGTATAAAATAAATACATCTCTGGTGTGGAGTCTTGAACAAGAGGGATTTGTACAATTTACTATCATTATGACTTGAGACGAGATATCATGTAGAGTTGAGACGAGGCATTCTCAGCACTTCAGAGCAACAAAATACTTATACACAGTAACTGTTCAAATATTTTGGGGTCATCTGTCATTTTATTGAACACTTATTATGTCATAAATGAACAGCATCTCTAAATAACATCAACAACACGCACAAATGTACAGGATGTTATTCCAGAGATTTGTCATCTTCCCGTCATCTGTTTTACTCTAGAGATCTAAATCTACATCTGGGTTTCGATGAAGCTGCCACTTACATTCATAGATCATATTTTACTAGTTTCAGTATGAAGTTTTTGGCCCGGGTGAATTAAAAGTGCTATGGTAGCAGCCTTTTAGGGCATTTGTTTCCTATCCCTATTGCTTATTGTAGCACATTGACAAATGATTGTTTAAAACAAAAAAGGTCCCATATGTATATGTATCTGAATGTGATGCAAAATATCAGGCCAACATTGTCCTTCATCGCTTATGCTTAATATTTATCTGTATCTGTTGTATGTATTCTGGTTACCTTTCAGCAACAGCGTTACTGTAGGAGTTTGTGTTGGAGGTGAAGGTTGGGGGAGCTGCTGTATTTGGGTTCACATAAGCATTATCAGGCCAAGGAGAACACTATAGACAACAGAACAAATAAAATCAGTCATAAAGCCTATTAAACACATATAGTGATCATGTTACCATTCATTAAGAAGTGCTATATGAAGAATTCACACATACAGAGCTTTGTTTAACAAAACTGTCAGACACAGGAACAGTTTCTTTCCCCATGCAATCACCCTGATTAACAACTCACCATAATTCTATTCCCTTCTTCATATCTATAAGTACTGCATTATCAGAACTGTCAGTCATCACATCATCCGTATATATTACACGCACTAATGTTGCTATATATTGTACAAAAGCATAATATTGCACAATACTGTTATTTGCACTTCTCACACTTTATGTACATAACTGATCAGTGATATATTCTGTATTCATATTTAATACTCGTACTGTCTATATTGTATCTCATCGTCTGTTTTGTCTTGTATAGTCTGTTTTGTCTTGTCTTGTATAGTATAGTGTTATTTATGTCTGTGCTTCAAAATTCCTTGTCAGCGTCAACACACTTGGCCAATAAACCTGATTCTGATACATAGACTTTGTATGTGTGTATATGAGTGTGTATCTGTTTACACTGCCTCTCTTGCTCTTGGCTGTTGAGTCTCCACAGTCTGCAGGAAGCGTGCGCTTACTCGACTTCTTTAGCTCGTGCTCCACAGCCTCTTCTATCACTGGCTCCAGCCGAGTCTGCATGTGTTTGCGCGCACACACACACACACAGACACACACAGACACACAGACACCTGCCTAAGTATCATTTCAACCTTTGGTTATACACACACTGTTTGTGATACCAAACCCATTATATGATTACATTTACATTTATGGCATTTTGCAGACACCCTTATCCAGAGTGACTTACAACTGAGCAACTGATCGTTAAGGGCCTTGCTCAGGGGCCCAGCAGTGGCAGCTTGGTCAGTAGCCCAATACCTTAACCACTGAGCTACCACACCTAATAAGAACACATTCCTTGCAATACATTCAAGGACAGCATTTCTCAGTCAAGTCCAGACACACACACACACACACACACACACACAGACAGACAGACAGACACACAGACAAACAGACAAACAGACAGACAGACACACAGTCAGACAGACACACAGGCAGGCGCGCCCACGCACATAGGCGCGCACACAGGCACGCACACAGATACACAGGCGCGCACGCACACAGGCACTCGCCCACGCACAGACACACAGGCACGCACACAGACACACAGGCACACACACAGACACACAGGCACGCACACAGACACATGCCCACGCACACAGGCATGCGCACACCATTACAGGCGCACACGCGCGCACGCATACAGGTGCACACGCACACAGATACACAGGCGCGCACGCACACAGGCACGCGCCCACGCACAGACACACAGGCGCGCACACAGGCACGCACACAGACACACGCGCACGCACACAGGCGCACACGCACATAGACACACAGGCGCACACGCACACAGGCGCACACAGACACACGCACACAGGCGCACATAGACACACAGGTGCACACGCACACAGACGCACACGCACGCACACAGACGCACACGCACAGGCGCGCGCGCACACACGCACAGGCGCGCGCGCACACACGCACACACGCACAGGCGCGCGCGCACACACGCACGCACGCACAGGCGCGCGCGCACACAGACAACTACACGGACAGACAGGCAGACACACACACACATAAATACACACAGATACACACAGACACACAAATGTACCTCTGAGAGAATAGTAGTATCATAGGAGGGCTGGTATTTCTCTTTCTCCTGTGCACTCCTTTTTTCCATCTTCTCTCTGTCTGTCTTTTGCTTTCGATCTGCTCCCTTCGGCTACACAGAGACGTGCAGAGACTCAAACTTGAGACTCAAGACAAATTTACTCTTGGACCATTGGCCACCGAAATGAACCCCTACAGGGCCACAGGGATGAGTGTTACCTTAAACACTTTGATCTGGCAGCTGGCAGAGTGCAGGTGCTGAGTGTACTCTCCATTCTCATCCTGTTTGAAGGTGTCTATCTGGATGCGGAACGGTACGCCCTTCTCTCCACCATGCTTCCTCGGCGTGAACTCTGTGCTTATGCAATGCACCTTACCACGACAAGCACAAACACACAATTACATTAAGAACCAGAGACACTGTGTGTGTATAGGCACGTGCGTGTGTGCGTTACATCTAACCTGTACGAATACAGATGCGCGTTTGAAAACATCCCACAGAAACTCAACAGCATTAAGCTGGGAGGCATGGGTGTGGGGTTCAGTAATACCCACACACAAAGGGATATCTACAACAGATATGAAACACTCAGTGTTTTCATAAATCAGAAAGATTCCAAATCAGTCACAATATAGCCAAAAACGTACCGATGTCAAGGAGACGATCGCCAGGGCGATTCCATTTCCAACCTTCCAGCTGCTGATGCTCCATGTACTGCAGTCTCCGGTCATGAAACAAAACTCTCACTATACTCTACACACAGACACACAAATCGTTGCAGCAGTCTTTCTCCTCTATATTGACAAGACAAATAGTTGTACTGCTGAAATTTCAAGAGAATGTTCATTTTTATATAAACAAACTGTACATAATAATGTATCACTCATGCTCAAAGTTATGTTGTCACATCCCGTGAACCATGGTGACTTGGATCTAGTGAACCGTGTTGAATGTGAGGCTTTTGCCCTTTCAGTTACAGAAATATGGATTAAGATCTAGTTCTTATTGAAGAGAACAATCTTTTCAACATTTTGTTTGACTTCAGGTATTTTTTAAAGGTTATAATGGTAAACAGAGCAGATCCACTGCTCTACAAAGGTGGCAAAAACAAATATTACTGAACTGGATTATATTCATTCAGTGCCCAACAGATTCATTTTGACTCAGGAAGAAACTGATGTGTGACAGTAAATGACTTGGTTAACTGTACTGTTTTTGTACTGTATTATATTTTACATATCAAATCATCTACATTATGACTAATGAGTAATATTTACATTTACACTTCATTTGCATGTAGTATTTAAATCATATGTAATTACTATAACGCACACCCTAGACAAAAACAATGGACACGTGCGTCATCTCTCTCCTGACACTGAGTTACACCTCCCATAGCTTTAATAAACAAGTCCTGTGAGGTGAGCGTGCCTCCACTGGGACCTATTTTGGTGTTTCACTTGTCAATAACTGCCGAGTAGCACAACTCTGGAGCCCTCTTCTTCTTCTTCATTCTTCTTTTCCCGTAAGGGTCACACAGGCACATTGTGTCTCTCGCTCTCTCTCTCTCTCTCTCTCTCTCTCTCTCTCACACACACACACAGACACACAAACAGACAGACAGACACACACACAGACAGACAGACACACACATACAGACAGACAGACTCACACACACAGACAGACAGACAGACACACACACAGACAGACAGACACACATACAGACAGACAGACTCACATACAGACAGACAGACTCACATACAGACACACACAAACAGACAGACACACACATACAGACAGAGAGACTCACACAGACTCACACAGACACACACAGACAGACAGACACACATACAGACAGACAGACTCACACAGACACACACAGACAGACAGACACACACATACAGACAGACAGACTCACACAGACAGACAGACACACACAGACAGACAGACAGACTCACACACACAGACAGACACACACATACACACAGACAGACACACACAGACTCACACAGACACACAAACATAGACAGACAGACAGACACACACAGACACAAACAGACAGACAGACACACACAGACAGACAGACACACACAGACAGACAGACACACACATACAGACAGACAGACTCACACATACAGACAGACAGACTCACACAGACACACACAGACAGAGACACACACAGACAGTCTCGCACAGACAGACAGACTCGCACAGACAAACAGACAGACTCGCACAGACAAACAGACAGACTCACACAGACAGACAGACTCACACAGACAGACAGACTCACACACATACAGACAGACAGACTCACACAGACACACACAGACAGAGACACACACAGACAGACAGACTCGCACAGACAGACAGACAGACTCACACAGACAGACAGACAGACTCACACAGACAGACAGACAGACTCACACAGACAGACAGACTCGCACAGACAAACAGACAGACTCACACAGACAGACAGACTCACACAGACAGACAGACAGACAGACTCACACAGACAGACAGACTCGCACAGACACAGACTCGCACAGACACACAGACAGACTCCCACAGACAGACAGACAGACACACACAGACAGACAGACAGACTCCCACAGACAGACAGACTCCCACAGACAGACAGACTCCCACAGACAGACAGACAGACTCCCACAGACAGACAGACAGACTCGCACAGACACACAGACTCCCACAGACAGACAGACAGACTCCCACAGACAGACAGACAGACTCCCACAGACAGACAGACAGACAAACTCCCACAGACAGACAGACAGACAGACTCCCACAGACAGACAGACAGACTCCCACAGACAGACAGACAGACTCCCACAGACAGACAGACAGACAGACTCCCACAGACAGACAGACAGACTCCCACAGACAGACAGACAGACAGACAAACTCCCACAGACAGACAGACAGACTCCCACAGACAGACAGACAGACTCCCACAGACAGACAGACAGACTCCCACAGACAGACAGACAGACTCCCACAGACAGACAGACAGACTCCCACAGACAGACAGACAGACTCCCACAGACAGACAGACAGACTCCCACAGACAGACAGACTCACACATACCTTCACAGCATTGTTGTTGAGTTCTGGCATTTCCCCCCTCTTCCTGTTGTCTAGCAGACGGATCTCGTAAGACTGGCCTACATAAATAACATTAAAGAGGAATGTATAAGTGATCATGCTTTACACTCAGTGCTTAATAAACACAGGCTAAGTTTAACTACCTTGGTTTAGGTAGGTGAGAGTCTCCTCCTGCAGTTTAACAGCTGGGGATGTAGCAGTACACAACACATACTGAAACGGAGGATTCTTACTCTCAGACTCGACTGAGGCATTCCCGTCCTCCTGCTTAAAGATGGGCAGAGCCAGCACATCACTGGGAGGGAGGGGGAGGGGGGGGGAGAAGGACAGAGAGAGAGAGAGACAGAGAGAGACAGAGAGAGAGAGAGAGAGGAAGAGAGAGAGAGAGAGAGGGAGGAAGAGAGAGAGAGAGAGAGAGAGAGAGAGGGAGGAAGAGAGAGAGAGAGAGAGAGAGAGAGAGAGGAAGAGAGAGAGAGAGAGAGAGAGAGAGAGAGAGAGAGAGAGAGAGAGAGAGAGACAGAGAGAGACAGAGAGAGAGAGAGAGGAAGAGAGAGAGAGAGAGAGAGAGAGAGGGACAGAGGGAGAGAGGGAGAGGATGAGGTAGAGAGAGAGGATGAGAGAGAAGGAGACGGAAGGAGAGGGAGAGAGAAAGAGAGGGAGGGAGAGGGAGAGAGAGGGAGAGAGAGAGAGAGGATGAGGGAGAGAGGGACAGGATGAGGGGGAGAGAGGACGAGAGAGAGGGAAGGAGAGAGAGAGAGAGAGAGAGAGAGAGAGAGAGAGAGAGAGAGAGGATGAGGGAGAGAGGGAGAGGATGAGGCGGAGAGGGACAGGATGAGGGGGAGAGGGAGAGGATGAGGGGGAGAGGGAGAGAGGGGGAGGATGAGGGGGAGAGAGGAAGAGAGAGAGAGAGAGAGAGAGAGAGAGAGAGAGAGAGAGAGAGAGAGGGAAGGAGAGAGAGAGACATAAAAAAACTCTTTGATTATAGCAACCAGGTAAACAAGCCTAAACTATGGCACTATACTAACATTGCCATAGAGACCAGCGTAGGGGAAGCCCCCTCTTTTTCTAGATCTCACACACACACACACACACACACACACACACACACACACACACACACACACACACACACACAGTCTCTTTTAACATAATGAACCAGTAACAAGAAGCACTACAGCTTGTTCACAAGATGGAACAAAAAAGATGGAACAAAAAAGATGGACTACAGATGGAACAAAAAAGTCTGCCAAAGTTCCCTAGAACATCCTCACTCTCATCCTGTGGTCTGAACAATTCACCCAAGTTACCCAATGGAAAAACTTTCTACATTTTGTAGTTCTATTTCTTTATGTTGCCAGGCAGACAAGATACTGTAATACTGAATCCACACTGCATGGACACAGGAGGAACACCTCGACGCACAACATTCCATCATTCCTCTACTCATTCATCTTCATTTATCTATTCAGTCATCTCAAGTAACCACTCTAATCTTTTCAACGTATCTGGAAACACTGGCCACCCTGATGCTCGTAAGTCTTCTGTTGTGTCACTGAAACATGAGGGATTGGAACAGCTAAAGTTTGGCCAGCTGTAAGGAAAGTCATCAACCTGTATATACATCTTTTTCCAAGTATTAGGCATTATATTCATGATGATTTTAAATCAAACCTGAAGGGCGAGAAGTGCAGAGTCAGCATATTAGCAGCATCTTTGCACCATACACAGAGAGCGCTGATGTTTACTCACACATACTGCAGCCTGGAAACCTGCCGCTGAAACCTGAAGTCAGTGACATAACATTCCGTACCACTGCTTCTGTGTCCACACACACTGGTGTGAGAGGAACGATCGCTCTCTGACCATTACTCAGCCAAACATTTCATTTATTAACACTAATGGCACAACTCATGTGCACAAATCTACACACTAGACAAATGTCATTTGCCCTGACTCTTGAGTATGTAAACTCAGCAAGTACTCCAGTCCGGTGCTCATCTAACACACCCTAATGCCAAATTCTCTACAGTTTGCCTCAAGGCTAATGTTACCCATGCTACAAGTCTGAAGCATTGGGAGAGCTCTCTGTAGGGGCAGGAAGACACTTGCAGCTGCAGTGCGACAGGGTGGGGTAACATGAAACCTGATAAGAAGAGAGAGTGTGTGTGTGAGTGTGAGTGTGTGTGTGTGTGTGTGTGAGAGAGAGCGAGAGAGATAGAAAGAGAGAGAGACAGGGAGAGAGACAGGGTGAGAGAGAGAGAGAGAGAGAGAGAGAGAGAGAGAACTCTGACACTTTTGATCTCTAGACTCCACCATGTGCTCTACATTTCTACATTTGGACAACAAAACTCAACCACACACTAAAGCCTGCAGTTCTGATCTAAAAGCACATATTTAAACTTAGAGAAACATTACGATTTAAATATCATGGTTTAGAATATTATATCAATCTTTTATTTTCCAATTTTGAAAACATTAATGGGATTCTCAGCAGATGAATAGTATTATGTGATTTTCTGCTATGAACCAAGAAGACAGTTGTCCTTTAGCACGCGTCTAAACGGGACACTGGCACTCACAGCACACGTACCTGGGGCTGCATAGATTAATCAAATAATACTGTCACTAATCACCTCTGTAAGAATTGCGACTAGATCATGTAACACCCTTAAATAGTGTTACATCATTTAGTTTTTGCACATTTATCGCATGTGTTTTGATTTATTTACTTTCATAGTTAACAGTAAAGCACTAAAGATGAAGATGTGACCTGTATACAGTAGCTGGGTGGGGAGGTGCTTTGTTAGACAAGTAACACAGCCTAAATATAGCAACATCCTGAAAGAGTTTTCACTTTAACTATGAAACAGACCACTAGATGATACTCATAGTCCTATTACGGTAAAATGAGAGCGAAACTCGAATAAAAAAAAAAAAAAAAGGTATACAAACTAAAGGACAGGGCTTCCATGTGTGTAAGTTCCCAACACAATCTACACAAGTCTCATTCGACATTCAGTCATACTGGAAAAAAAGACTGCTTTTCTGTTATTTCTCATATGTTTTGAGTCATAACTCATACTATTGTGAAAGCGAGCAGGTCTGTGGGTCTCGTGGATGCCATTTTTTTTTTTTTAAATCAACTGTTCTTTTATTCGCTTACGTCACGACTATTTCTACACAACTTATTTACTCCTCAGTTGGGGTATGTGAAGAAAAGAATTCCATTGTGCTGTAATGTAAATGTGGCGATAATAAAGGCTTCTATGCCACCCGTTCTATGCCCATTCTACTTGGTAAGTGTAGTGACCTACAGCGTCAAGAGGAAAGAAGAGAAGGAGAAAATTAAAACGAAGCTTTAATGATAATGAATAGTAACTGACAGATCTTAAGTGGCTAGTGTATGAAGACCAAACTAACAAACTCGTGATTTAAAACTGGAGACATGTGAAAATGCTAAATATGATAAACAACTAGCAACATTGGCTGGGAAACTAAAGCGTTAACATTAAAGCCTAGTGATAAAAGCTGTTATGATTTTTGTAAGAGATTATCCACACCGGGGCTCTTCACAGCAGGACAGTATTAACAGGAACAGCCGATTGAGTCGGCAGAGAAAAATGCTGATCGTGTTTTTCCATCACGTCCCAAAAACCGTGCCAAGAGTGGCTGAGGGTACATGTGTGGTTACTATGTATACATCAGTCTGGAAAAAAAACCCCAGAATGACTAAAAAGTTCCTATAAAGTGCAGCATGTTGTTCAACAGTGTTTGGGGGTCAGTAAAGAGAATGAAAACAACATTAAAATTGACATCAAACTAAACATGTAACACACAACATCAGGTGAATCTGAGTGTGATCAAGTAGCTTTACAGCACTGAACTGGACACAAATCTACATAACGTTATGTTACATCAGACTGAGTATCTACAACAAAAACTAATCACTACCTCACATTGTTATTAAGCATCTCTAAGCACTGCTGATTAGTAACGGTCAACGTGACTCCAACTTTATCAGGTCTGTATTATTCTAAAGACCTTAACATCAACGCTTAACTCTAAACAGTCTGTCAACAAAGACTGGGGAAAAAAATAATGCAATTTTGTAAATGAATCCTGAGAAAAGAAGCCAAACTGGCTTCCATCGGCAACATTTTATTTCAGGGGCTTCAACTCACGAATCCTAAAGTATAATGTAGCTCTTCTATATGTATAAAAGAAGAAATAATCAGACCTCTTTTTAATCACTTTGGAACGACCAACACAATGATGCGTGCAAACCTTTTCTTAAACATTCTTACTACCTTTTTGGCTTAATACCAAATAATGAAATGATATTAAAAAAAAACAGCAAGGAAAACAAAAAACAATTGTAGAGCCAGACCTCAGTGTAGAACCATTGGGTTATTTCTCTATAAAATCATGGCGTGAAGTGTATTATACCTATAAACACACAGATTTACCAATGATTACAAATTTTAACTCTTTGTGATTGCATTCGGTGTTATGGATTGTACACAAAACAAGTTAGTTCCTGTTATTCTTTAAGTTAATAAGATGTTTACAGACACCCAAGAGACTTTCCAAAAGTTATTAACAAAGCAGACAGACACACACAGACACACACAGACAGACAGAGACACACAGAGACAGACAGACACACAGACAGACAGACAGGCTCACACAGACAGACAGACCCACACAGACACACAGGCAGGCAGACACTCACACAGACAGACTCACACAGACAGACAGAGACACACACAGACAGACACACACAGAGACAGACAGACACACAGACAGACAGGCAGACAGACAGACAGACAGACACAGACAGACAGACACAGACAGACAGACTCACACAGACAGACTCACACAGACAGACTCACACAGACAGACAGACCCACACAGACACACAGGCAGACAGACACTCACACAGACAGATTCACACAGACACTCACACAGACAGACAGACCCACACAGACACACAGGCAGACAGACACTCACACAGACAGACTCACACAGACACTCACACAGACAGACTCACACAGACAGACACACACAGACAGACAGAGACACACACAGAGACAGACAGACAGACAGACAGACCCACACAGACACACAGGCAGGCAGACACTCACACAGACAGACTCACAGACAGACTGAGACACACACAGACAGACACACACAGAGACAGACAGACACACAGACAGACAGGCAGACAGACACAGACAGACTCACACAGACAGACAGACCCACACAGACACACAGGCAGACAGACACTCACACAGACAGACTCACACAGACAGACTCACACAGACAAACAGACTCAGAGACAGAGTCACACAGACATACACACAGACTCATACAGACAGACTCACACAGACAGACAGACTCAGAGACAGAATCACACAGACATAATAGGAATTAAAACTAATAGAACAGGGTCATTAAGACCTTCATCATCATCATCATCTCCTCTCTAACATTTTTCTTCTGTGGCTTCACTATGGATATGTGAAGGACATGAAGGGGAATATTTTCAGTCTTTATTTGAGGTGTTTGTTCAGTGTGAGTGAAAAGAAATGTGGCAGGATAAAGAAGGGAACACACTGTTCCAGGAAGTGAAGTTTAACGCTAATGTTGGCTCTAAAACACCTCAAGTCTTCTCCAGCGTGTGCAACGGCTGACAAACCGCTCACGTACACTTTAATACACTGAAGCTGTACAACAACAACAACAGCTAGCAGCTAATGTGCTAGTTAACGTTACGACCGTCGTAGGACTTTAATAACAAACACACACACAGTGACTAAGACTGGAGTCTAGTCTTTGTGTTATTACCACAGTACTTAAGTAAAGAGTCGAGACACAGCATTGTGTGATTAGGTGCTCAGTATTCAGTACCTCATACTGTAAGCTCCTGCCCCGAGCTCCTGCCCGATTCCGGACAGACTGGCGTCAAAGTCGTGGACGAGTCCTGACTCGATCGTGGCGTCGTCCATCTTCAGCACCCACGCCATGGCGCCTGAGTGTTTCTCCACAGAGTCCAGCAGGAAAACCCCGAGCTAACGAGGCGAGTTAGCTGTGAGGCCACCGCCTGTAAGCTAGCTGTAGAAAATCCAGAGAGGGAAGCAGTATGTCGGTGAAGGGCCTCTGCTCCGCCATGCAGCTAGTTCACCATCTCTCTCTCTCTCTACAGCACATACTCGGGGATTTCTCTGTGTTCCTGCACACGACGAGTCACGACGCAAAACCCTGCTTCTCTTCCACCTTATAACAGGACGCCGATTCGTTAATAAACGCGTTTCCTTTCCGATAAAGTGCTTCTATAACTTCTCTGCTGTAGAACACACTGCGAGCACGAGCGCTGTTGACAGTCCATTCGGGAACGTTAGCCTACATCATCATCATCGTCGTCGTCATCGTCGTAGTGTCCAACGGAATTCGTCGTATCGATTCACACTGAAATTTATTACACGGTGTAAACGTTCATATCGCGCTCTGCCACCGCAAACTGGCCGCTTAGCTTCGTGATAGAGTCCAGTATATCCACGATGTGACAAATTTCACACGGAGCCAGAAAACACCCGACGTCATGGCCTCCTGTAGCCAAACACCGGAATACGGGTGGGGAAAGCAAAGTACACGGCGTAGCGGACGGGTTGCCAGGTCAGTGTAAAATAAAACAAATGAACAAAAAAAGCGAAGAAATAAAGTAAGGAGAAGAAATAAAACACAGAGCTGGTTTAAATTATTCTTTAATAACCTAAGTCCTAAAAATTCCACCCGTCAACCGACAAAGTTTGCTTCCCAATACGTTTTATTTTGGTTCCGGATACTTTCAGACAGCTCTGAATTAGTTCCTGTTTGGATTTCTGGATTTATTACATAAAACTCACAGTAGTCTGAAGAACGTTCTCCTAATATTCTGGTAACTGTTATGTAACGTTCACGTTGGTTTCCCACAGCATTGTGGGAATGTTTGTTTTTTGTTCACGAAACATTCAGAGAACTGAACTGTTTTAGTTCCTGTTTCTACACAAGCTTTGTTCACACACGTTCACACACACACACACACACACACACATTTATATAGAGAAAATGTTTCTCTGATGTTCTGCTAAAATTTAAATAAACCTTGAGGGAACCTGCAATCTGTTCCATGTAAAATTTACCCAAAGTGGACAGCTTGCAGTTACCATAGTGACCATATACTTTTTAATTCTATCTTTATATGACTGGATTTTGTAAATAATGAATTTTTGTAGTTACTTACCGAATCATATCGGCCTATCCGTAACATCTTTTGTATAGACATCTGTCTTTATTTTAGGACTTTTCCTGTCACTGTCCACTTTCTCATGAATACCCCCAATAAATTGATCTTTAGTATTTGCCTACAAAATGCTCAGCACTGACTTCAGATTCAATCGTCTGTTATCTGATTCAATCATAACCCCTGTGACTGACAAAAAAAAAAACACACCACCACACATAGACTTCAAAGAAGCAAACAAAAGTAGGACACATGAATTAAGGTAAAACACTTTACTCATGTATGTACATTTTTTTATTTTCATTTTATTGTTAGCATAGCTTTAGAAATGCAGTTGGGAATCCAGAGGAAAATTTCCTCACAGGGGAGAAAGAGAAACTACAGAAAGGAGAAAGACACACATCAGTTTTTGCGTAAATACATTTCTACAAATTTCCCTTTGGAGAAGAAATGACACTACGCTACTTAAAAGAATCTACACAGCCTCCAAATAACACGAGATTTTCTTGAATACTCCTGTTGTGTTATATAGATACATATTGCCTATGTATTCAAATGACATCTGGCTTCGCAGTACAACTGCGACACAAACCTCGGATGTGTGAGTGGGTCCCTGGACCCATTAAGTCCTACAGGTGACCAGATAAAAAGGGTTGGTTTTAATCATGACATGCAGATAGCCAAGCAAAGTATGCCATATGATAGAGCAAGCTGAACCAACCATTCAGTGTTATGAAGTGAGAAGATCATTAAGAATCGATCAAGGACCTATAAGCACTTCTAATGAAATCTGTGCTGATTCTGTTGCTCAGAGCTGTGAGTTGCATCTTGTGAATCTGAGTTTCCTCAAAAGCTCTTTGATCGTAAAGAAATGATCTTGATATTGCGGAGTGACACGTAAAGCCTCCCCTCTCTCCTTTTTATCTCAATGCTGGGATTTTAAAAGGTAAGTGAACTTGCACTGACACACACGTACACTCTCTCTCGTATACACACACTCAACAAGCTCGACAAAGCTTACCACTGGCACAACAATGAGTCATGCTCACACAAAAAGAAGACGTTGTTAGTTTAACAGGAAGTGTTGGAGTCTGATCTATGCTGTCCCACATGGCTGCAGCTGGATAGAAGAGGAGGGGAAGAGGAAGATGTCCAGCAAGTCCATACTTGTTTGCATGTGTGTATCTGTAAGCCTGTGTACGTTTATAGCGGTCTGAGTGTTTGGATGTGTGTTAAAAGCCTGCAAGGACTCCAGCCCTTACAATCCTGTGGGTTCAGCTACAGACCTCCCACATCTGATGACTGGTCACCACTTCCGCCAGAGCCACTCTGAGCACGCTTTATATACAGGTTCAACAGCTTCAGCTGCAAAGATAGATTTCAATTATATTCACTTTTTATTCAAATTAAGTTTAGTGTTAGTTTTCTTTGTGGAGCTATTTATGTCAGAGTTATGTCAATTGTTTAAAATAAAAAAAGAATGTACTTTATTTGGCTGAAGGTGTGAAGTAAATCAGATGATATTTAAGAAAAGTTATTTAAGAACATGTTTTTCTGACAATCCTTTTTCACTGTTGTATTGATTTGAGTTATAATTAAATTATGATTCCCAGTTTTGAATGTTTTCCCCTTCTGTTTTAATAATAATAATAATAATAATAATAATAAGACAGTAGTGGGGAGATTTTTATAAAGCTGAAATGAATAAGTCTCAGTGCTAAACAGTGAGTTTTTTGGGGAGAATGTGAAGATCTGTACATGTTACCAGCTCACCTTGCTGCCAGACAGTTGGCTGAGGAAAGGTTTGAGATCCTCCCCGATGATGGCATAGATGGCAACAAGGCAGAACACACAAGCTTTCCGTACACTGCTCTCAGAGTTATCATAACCCTACATCACACAGGAAAAGAAATATTACAGTTGGAATTACTGTAAAAAGCAGAACAACCCTCCTGGAATTGTTTTTTTGTGTACTGGGTGCTGTGCTTTGTGCTGTGTTTAACTAACTTAATTCATTCACTGATGTCCAATAACTGATTTATCCTGGAATGTCACCATTTCTTTTATACATATACAATAGACCATTTCTTTTATACATACCACATGATGACCTGGAAATATACTGGGTGGCAGGCAGTATAAGTAAACAGCCTTGGCACACAACCTTTAGCAGGTTTAAGTGTTCAAATTGAGCTCTTACCTGAATGAGTCCAGGGACAATCTCCGAAAGCATCTGGACCAGACTTTCCTTGGGCAGTCGCTCAATTACTTTGGTGAGCATCTTGATGGCAGCCAGATTGATGGGATAGTCTGCAGACTGAATGATGGGACATAGCACCTTAATGCACTGCTCTGGGCTGATGGAACTTGCCAGCATGGCTGCTGCTTCTTCTGCTGCCCGGATCACCTACACACACGCACGCGCACACACAATGTGCATACAATTTTCTTTAAAGAAAGGAAGGATCTAAGGAAGACTCTTTTCTGCTCACTTCCTTGCCTGTTATTCATGACACAACATATTCAGGTTAGAGCAAATCCCTAGTGGATTCCACTTTATTAGCTGAATGCCCTGCCTAGTGCCCTCTTTAAAAGTGTAGAAAGATATGCCTCCTTGTGTGTGCATGTTTATTTTACACAAGTCTCTTAGCTCTACTTAAACTCCACTGTATTTTCAGTAAACATTAAAGTATCATCACACCTGGCAGCTATTAAGTGAAAATATGCACATCTTTATTTTCACTACACAGTAAACTATTGGGTGTGACCGCTGCTATAAAACCTCACCAGGTGTTGTGCTCATTTTTGTTTCCCAAAAAAAAAAGAAAAGAAAAAAGAAGCCACCCGGGTTTATTTCAAAATGGTTTACAAAACAAACAAAAACGGCAAGTTGTGTATGTAATATTTAAAACCTATATGATGTGTGGAGTGCACATGGTGCGTTCGGATGTCTGACCTCTTTGTGTGGGTCTTTGTGTGCTTCCAAGGTCTTCATAATAGTAAGCTCTGCATAGTTCTTGAAGCGCCAGGGCTGTCTGTTCAAAATCTCCTTCAGCACCCGCAGTGCAAGTGCACGAATCACATGCTGCAGAAATGGCATTAATGACCAACATAAATCAGCTTTTTTTTTTTTTGCTGGCGTTAATAAAATTGTGTGTATATATTCATCCTCTGCGCATACCTCTCCATCCCCCATGGTTTCCAGCAGCAGCAGGAGAATAGTTTTGAAATGTTCATCCCAGACGTGCAGCTGTGTTTCCCTGATCAGCCGCATGAGTTCACAGAGCGCTGCCTTCCTCTCCTCCACCCGCTCGCTGTGATTGGACAGCTCCTTTAACAGCTCAGCCACCACCTCAGATTGGTCCACACTGCTATCTGTTAGCATCGTGATGCAGAAGAGAGTCAGAGCGAATACTCAACTGTGTAGACGCACATCAGGTAGATCGTGTGACCAAAATATTCAGTGTCCGTGTGACATGAACGATAAAACGTGTGACATGCAATGTGTAATAATCAGTGTTGTGCAGTAACGCGTTACTGTAACACAGTTACTTTTGGCAGTAACTAATACTGTAACGCGTTATTTTTTAAATAAAGTAACTCCGTTACCATATGGTGCGTTTGTCCGTTACTATTTAAATTAATGAATTTTAACTGAAGTTTAGCCTACAGACTAACCTGTTTACAGCAGCGACGCATTGTAGGATTGGTGGATGCCAACCTGTAAACACGGCGACGCCGCACTGTGGGCGTGTTTCCGTTTATTCATGTATGTGCGGCGGTAACGGCGAGTCAAGGCGAGAGCAAGACGAGTTTCTCAAAGTGGAAACATGCTCGTTATTTCACTTTATATATGTCTTTAGAATAAAGACAAAAACCTTTTAGTCAAATATAAGCTGTGTCTTTCTGGTTCGAAGGTCCTATCTACTGCGATAAACAGCAACTCCAATCT
The DNA here is from genome assembly GCF_030014155.1 of Tachysurus vachellii. Lineage (NCBI taxonomy): Eukaryota > Metazoa > Chordata > Actinopteri > Siluriformes > Bagridae > Tachysurus > Tachysurus vachellii. Next base: position 7,908,932 of record NC_083480.1, read on the forward strand.
GGAGGTAGAAACTACACGCCTCGACGAAGCTAGAAGCTAACCCTGTGTCGGTGGAAGTGAGTCAAGACCCTTCACCCAAACAGCAGCGACTAGATTTTAACCAGACTGTTAGCCAGGGACAGTTTTGTGTTTGTATAGACCATAACACATAAAAGGGTATTAATGGGAACATTAAAGAACGTTCTTTAAAAAAAAGTTACTTTTAACAGTAATGCATTACTTTTTGGTGTAAGTAATCAACAAAGTAATTGAGTTACTTTTTGAATGAAGTAACTAGTAACGGTAACTAGTTACTATTTCTTAGTAACTAGCACAACACTGGTAATAATACAACATACAGCTTAGCTCACCTCCAAGTGAAAATGAATTTCATGTTTTGATAGTCAGGTTGTTCAAGTGGTTCTCGGAATTATATATGTGTGTTTTATTATTGTTCTCAATTGTTCTCTTAATTATTCGTTTTAAATCTTCACGCAAGCAGCTTTAGGTAACCAAGCGTAAAGCTGCCAACATATTTCTTCTCTCTATGCCACGGCATAGGCAGCATTACTGCATGTTGATGGCCAAGAAAACAAGAGAAAAATTCGACCTTATTTTGCATTGGGAAGACATGCTCAAAATAGCAACAGTTACACAAAGAATAACCAAACTACAAAACCACAGTGTTTGACACTCAAAGCAGGTAGTAATTCACCCCTTGCCAATTGTGCAGCAGCTTGGTTCCGTCCGGTGAAACGTAGAATTACAGGACAACACACACAATCTGGATTGTCTCACCATCCGTAAGGCTCTCGCCGTCATGGTCCAGTGGCTCTTTCAGGCTCTTACTAAAAGGGGAGGATCCGAAGGAAGAGTCTGAGTAACTACCTGGCTGATACTCCTTGCTGGGGCGGGGACTAGAGGAGAGGAGGGGCATGGTGTTCAGCAGAGACGTTTTGTTATCCAATGCTGTCCGACCAGTTTCCATTGTGTCAGCACCGCCCTAAAGATACACAGACATGCACAATTAATCTTTCAAGCGAATCACCTATCTACCACATTTGCAGCATGTGCATATATACCACAGACAATTTCACAGTATCTAATGTCTGTAACCCTTGTAGTTGTGTATTTTATATATTTATAAATTGACCTTCCCAACTGCCCTTAGATTTCTATTATGAGAAAATTTGGGAAAACAGGATTTTTAAAATTCTTAATTAAAAAAAAACCTACTGAAATTCTGGTCCATGGTAATTACACATACACTACAAATGTGGTTGGTAAGAATTAGTTGGAAATTGCAGATGGGTTTATATAACAGAAATGGGTTAGAATATTTGATTGGAAGATTAAGGCTCTCTAAGCTAGGCTCAGGGAAAGACCGAAATAACCAGTAATTCAGTATTTCTGTTTGTGTGTTCTATAACAAAATACCCTGTTTCTGGTGTTCGTTCTTGTTCCTCTAACCATATCGAAGTGCTGATGAACACTGAGGAGTCTCTGCCTTAAAGATATATAGCACATCCCTGTAATGATACTAAACACCAATATCTTGTATGGTTTGAGAGTTTCAGTTTCTAATCTGATGGCTCAGTACCCTTCCATCGCTAATATTACCTCTTCTCCGTCTCCCTCTCTTTTGCGAGGAGGTTCACTCATGTCCTCTTGGCTCCGCACGCTGAAGTTCTGGATGGCTTGGGTAACGCCACGCAGAGAGCTGTAAATCTCCTCCGAGTTCATATTCTCTGTGTCGTAATCAAATGCACTGAAAAAAGGAGAAGAAGGATATGATCAGTGATTTCTACAACTTGCATGTGAATTTGTTGAATTACCAGGGGATGTGTGTGTAGGTTACCTCGGGGAAGGCGTGTTCTGTGACGTGTTGGTAGGGGATGTTAGAGGACTTGACCAGCTGGCCGGTGACCTTGGAGTGTGTCGTGTCAAGGGGCTTCCTACTGGGGCCTGCGACACAAATACAAGAAGATTTAGGACTGTACTGTTACAGCAACTAAAAGTTCAGCAAGCAGACGTCTTGCATGGGTTAACGAGTGTTTCTACCCAAGGTACTAAACGTTCAGTTATCTCATCTATTGTAATCTAGTCTGCTGGTAGCAGTTATTCTGATTAAATTGTATACCACCACACAGGAGACACTGTGCAGTTTTTACTAAATGAATATTTACAGCTATAATTTGTAAACACTGATGACGGTCTCTACCAGAAAGACCTTGCCCTTCTAATCTTTGTTACATATTTAATACTGTTGCTTTTAAAGATCTTTCCTTCTACAATCCTTATGCACATTGTCAGATCTCATGCATGTGATGATGTATATCTTACTGGTGCTACACCGCCAGTGTTGCGTAGGTGGTTCTGAAGGAGTTTGGTAGCTCCGTCTTGGAAGGTTTTAGGTAGGGCACCAAGAAGCATGGTGAACTCTGGTGTATTCAACTGGAACAGTGAAATCAGCACAGACTGGGCTGCCTGGACCCAAGAAATACACAGTTCTCCAGCAATTCAGTAACACACATCATAAAAAATTCTTGATGCAAACAATACAGTACCTAACTATTTTCTAAGTAAACAATAGTGTTAATTCAGTGTTAATAAACAATAAGGAGGATTAATAAATTGTAGATTGTAGACGTAGGTTAAACAAACAGAACACTTTCTCCTACCTTCCTGACATCAGAGCTCTTGGGTTCTGTGGTCCATGTGATAATGCGGGAGACTGCAAGTCTGGTCTCGCTGGAGTTCACAAAGTCCTGTGGCTCCATTTGTAACGTCAAGGTCTCTATATACTTCAAAATGGCCACTTTCACCTGGAAATATCAGGCTCATATTACTACTAATCTAGAAAACAAACAACCTTTGCATGACAAACAATATGAGCCATATGTGGCTACTGTAGAATAATAAACACTCTATAAAATAATTCCTCTGGTAACTATTCTCACCTAACAAACAGATATCAGAAGTACACCAGCACCATTTCAACAACACATTATACGAAATGTCCTACTACAATCCTGATATTCAGCAAGACCCAGAGACAAAATAGAACTTCTTGCATTCACACAAATGGATGCATACATGCACTCACACACAGACAACAAAGGAAAAGAGGGAAAAATGAAAGAGGAGGAGGAGGAGAAAAAATAAAAAATCACTGCAAAAGGCAAGAGAGGGGGTATTGGGGCACAGTGTGTCAAAAGTATATGCACTGCTTTGTATCTCTTTCTCTTCTGTGCGTCAGGACCACGGTATCCATTATCCACTTAGTAACCAGAGTTGCTTTAGTTAGCAGGTCCACTGAGTGATGTGATAGCTAACGCTTTCAACAGTTTTTTTCATTGGGAGCACAGCAGTGATCTCCACACAGGCTCAATTATGTACGTTTTAGAAACTCACGACTCCAATTCAATTTGATTAGTGTCTCGGAACACCTCTAACAAATTTAACACTTATGATGTCATTAAGCTTTATTGATTCCAACCTTCAGCGGGCTGAGGGGGTGTTACTCAATTAGGAGCCAGTGAGCTATAGGATTGCTTCCCCTGTGTCTCACTGACCTGTACAGCTTGGTTCCACACTTGGATATGATCCTGTAGTGTGCAAGCATGTCGCCGTTTTCTGAGGGGAAGCAATTCTATAGCCCCGCCCCCGAACCGGCAACAGCGCCTTTTCCCCGGCTTCAGAAAGAGAAAGGAGAGCATATCAATGATGGAAAACCCATACAGAAGGGAGGAGACGTGGAAGGAGCAGGTATGAGGAAAGGGGAAGGAGAAATGCTAGGGTGAAAAAAGGCAAAGATGCAGTACACTAAAGGGAAAAAAGAAACCACACTGAGGGCTGGGGAGGGGCAAATGGTGTGGTGGTGTAGTAAACACGTTTGGGGGAATGAATTTAGGGTATAATCCTGTGTCAAGCAGTGACCTCTTTTAATGACAGTTGATGAAAGGTTATATCCCCATGTATGAGGTCACAGCGCTTACACAATCTTTTAATATGAAACAACTAGCCAGAAAAACCTCAACTGAAGCAATCTCTAAATAAATGTACGACATTAAGATTAACTGGAAATGACTCAACATAACCAAGCCCGTGATGATGCACGGCTGCACCCAAAAGCAGCAATTACCTTTAAGTTGGGTGTCTGTGTCTGGTCTACGGTGAATCTCATGAGAATTGTGAACTGCAGATCATTTGGAAAAGACTCCCTAGAAAGAGATGCAATAGAGAGAATTAGTGCCAAATCACGTCATCAGTTTTGTTTCTTTTTTGGGAGAAAGGTTTGTCTTATCTTACAAACCTTGTGACGTCGAGGGCTTTCTGTACTTTGGCCTGTACGGAGCCGAGGAGGTCGGCGCCCATCTTTTTCAGCAGCTGTGTAAGCAGCACAAACAGCCAGTCCTGGAGGTCTGCCTTATGAACCATTATGAAGTCCACCAGTGTCTCCAAGAACATGCTGAACACCTACAAATAAAAAAAACCCCCACATATCTATATACAGCCTTTGATATGTGCAAAATGTTCGGCTTGTAGGGATGCACAGATTTGATTGGTACCCACTGCAACTAGATAAGGCATCTAATCAAATCTGACATTTTTTGAGTTAAGACACAATGAAGATTCCCAGGAACAAAATTCAGGAGCCTCAGTTAGTGAAATTATGCCAGTATTGGATCTATATCAGCTCATTAATAAAGGGGGATCGGTGCATCCTTATCAGCCAGTACAAATCCTAGATAGTTTTAGTAAACTAGTTCAATGATCTTATGAACAGTGCAACTGTTCAAGAGTTTTTACTATTAGTTATCAAAAGACAAAGCATGCTACTGGTCAGCACAATCACCACGCATTCAAAATTAAAGGCATAAAACTTTTGTCATGTTCCTCTGATTAGATAAAGGCAAGATTAACAGCAGAAGAGGATGACGACATGAATGTGTTCTGTTAAACATTCCTCTAACTAATACGATCACACCCTCTTACTGATTAGTGTGTTAGTTTTACAGTTTGCACTTGTTAGCAAACCCCAAAAGATAAAATTACAAATAAAATTATATTCTGCCAAGCAGGAACTGCATTCATTAAAGCAGCCACCCACACACACACACACCCACACACACACAAAACAAAAACGTGTCGTAAAATCTGCACAAAATTCTTCTGAACTTACTCTCTACAGTTCCACCCCAGGCAAAGGCATGAAGAGAAAAAAAAACAACAACATAAAACATAGTGAGTTTCCTTTTTCCTTTTAAATGCATTAAGGATTAATTCTAAATAAAGAAAAGTGCAATTTAAATATCTTATTAGGGTAATAGCTTGTAGGCTTTTAAACAAATAAATTCAACCAGCATCTTTGCTGTGAAAGAGAGTAATACATAGAATAAAGAAAGAAAGGAGGAGAGACAAAGATTCCAAAATATTGAAGAGATGGAAGAAAAGGGTGGAAATTTCTGTGCCAGAGGATTTTGCAATCCAAGCACATTAGAGGTAGGGGCTTCAGTTTTCCAGACCCCTGAAGACAGGTCAGGCTTTTAAATGTGCAGGAATGTGTATTGTACCTTAAAGGAGGCGGAACTGATACCGGATTCTGCCGTGCCGAAGCCTCTGGACTCACGCTGCAAATCAAAGACATGGGTTGGACCCGAAGGCCGTCAATCAAACTTACAGTGCTGGGCAATGGCCCGGCCACCGAGAGCAAGGAAACGCTGCAGTTTGCAGGTGAGTAAGAAACCAATTCACACGCCACATGAGAAACCAAGCGTGTTAGTGTGTCCATGTGTGTTTCCAGAATAACTCACTCATAGTTTCACTGCAGACAGTTATACTTGTCTTTGAGAATGGGGTAATCTATTGGTTAATGTGTTCTACCAATTAAAAAGTTGTGAGCTCGAATCTTAGGTCCACCAAGCTACCACCACCACTGGGCCCCTAAACTGGGCCCTTAACCCTCAATTGCTCAGCTGTAAAAAATGAGGTAAAACATGAGTCTCTCTGGATAAGGACATCTGCCAAATGCCGTAAATGTTGTCTTTGAACTAAAAATATTAGGAGTAAAAATAAAAGGTCTTGGCTATTGGTTAAAAGTTAAAAAAAAAAATCTCTGAAAACGTTATGTTCATATAAATTATATTATTGTTTCTTTCTAAATTCTTAGTAAATCACCACTTTACTGGTCCACTAGGCCTTGATGTGACTGGGGGAAAAAAGTAAACAGCAAATTGTTTCAATGCTACATAATTGGTACCAATATAACTTAAAAATCCCAGTATTCTGTTAAAATGACTGTACGTGCAAGCAAGTGGAGAAATACAGATCCTGGCTGGATAGGTAGCAAGTTGCGGTGAATGAGTAGAGCTGAGCGTTCTGACTGACAGTCATGAACAACAGAAATGCACCCAATCCTTACAAACCATGCGGTTAGCCAGTGGCCTCACCCTGAGAATTAGTGTGCAGAGCGCATGCCTCTGTTGAGAGTGCCGCTACATATGTGTGTTGAGTTATAAAGGCTGTAGGTGAGGCAGAATCCGATATTTTATTCATACAGGTTTCATGCATGGGTATTGTGTGCGTGCGAGTAAAATGTGCCCAGCTAGAAGCGGCGTGCCGGCAGTACCTTGCTGTGTGGGTCTGCAAACATCCTTGTAAAAATTTCACACAATCTCTTGAGCTCAACCCGGCTGTAAAAGAACAGAGGACACAAAGACACACAGGAACATAAATTATATATAAATATTATTTTTTATTTTTTAGATGAAGCCTCATACTGTAAACAAAAAAAAAACCTAACCTTAAATATTGACACACAAAAATTTTAAACACTTTCCCTGTTCATAAACTTTATCATTGGTATATCTGCATGATCATAGGAAGTAACACACTGAACAATCCTTGAGGGACCTGTGCATGTATGCGTGGTACCTGAGAGCACGCTGGTTCTTCAGCAGGGCCTGTAACCCCATCAGCCCCTCTTTCCTCTCAGACCAGTTGGCCGAAGCACATCGGTTAAGTACTTCGGCCACATCCTCAGCCTGACGCATGTATGTGGGAATACTGCCATTGCGTGAGCTATATGAACGCTCTGAACAAGCACTCGATGCATCACTGTTGGCATCGTCATCGGAATACATGCTGTAGTTTTCGTACCGCCGCCGAGCTGGCTTTTTCTGCTTATGAAAATAGAAAAAAAAAGAAACAAATAACGTGTAAAGAATTAAGGGAATAAAGCATCACAAATAAGAGGCACATCAATAACGTAAGTGAAGTGAATAAAGTAAGGAATCTAGAGACAAGCAGGTGATATGCAACAGAAAAAAAAAGCAGAAATCTGAAAGACTGACCTTGCTCCGCATATCTCCTAACAGCTGGCAGCGTTAACAAAATCAGTTATTATATGATGGTTAGCAAAGAGTTAAGCACAGAATCATAGACACGTTTGGGTGATCAGATCAGAGTAGTTCTATTAATTGGTGTAAATGTGGTTGTTTACCAATGCATCAGCGAGGGCCTCCTCCACATCCGACCCCGTATTTAACACTCTCATGGCACTGACAGAAGAAGAGAGACGACTGGACTGCGAGATCCCCAAACCTGAACCTAAAAATACACATTGGACATTTTAGCACAACACAATCAGCTTACGTTATATAGGAACACAAACATCAGGGCACAAGAAAAAAACGTACAATACAATAATAAACACGTACCACCACTGAAATACAAAGAAAATACAAAAAATAAAATACAACAGAAAAACAGTAAGTAAATTACATACAAAAAAGAAAATGTGGGTTAGAATGAAAAACAGACGATGACCGTTTGGAAACAGATGCTGGACTAATTAAATCTACTTGAACTGACAGCAAAAAGCTTCAAATGCAGAAAACTCACTGACATCCCCACACCGTTCCCTCGTTTTCCTCTACGACAGGAAGCATGAATACAATGTTTTAAAAATAGTTCCTAAACCTAAAATAACCATAGGGCTGTAAAAATAAACTGCTCCTTTAAATTCTAATTCTGATCTTCACTTAAGTCATCAATTGTATCCGTATCCCACATTTGTGGCTGTTTGCTGGAGAGCATCATCACTTTTTTTTTTTTTTGAGACGGGAAGGAAATATTGTTATGAAAGCTAAACATAAAGCATGCAGTCCAGTCCAGTGGAGGCTGAACTGAAAAGAAAGGGAAAAAAAAAGCATGACTGGGATGAACAAATGAGAAGACGACGCATATGTAGTCTGCTTTTGAATAAGGATTGGGGAGGCTGCGGGTCATAGTTCACCTGCTGCCCCAAAGGCATCTGGGGCATGAAGGGCACCAGTAGAGCGAGAGTAGTGTCGTGAAGCTGTAACACACACATACACACATAACATGCATAATCAAATCAGTGTTAGAGCCCACCACAGAAACCCCAGGTTCCTGAACCTTCAACAAAACACCAACATTGTGACCCACACTTACAGAATCAGAGGTTAAAGTCCAGTTCTGCCTGCAGGACCCGCTCCTTTATTCTACCACACAACTCCACAGTGACTCGAGTGTAATTTAATCAGGAGTTTTTTTAACACGACAAAAATAAACCACTTCATGCTTCTATTATATATGTTCACGTAATGACACTAGCATATCCATTCTTACTGAATAAACATAAATCCTGAAATAAGGTTATATTACCTAAATTCCAATCTATGCTTGACTTTCAGAAGAAAGACAATTACAGCACATGTTTGTCTGGATGCTTGTTTTGTGCTGTGATATTTATGCAAAAATTCTCCGAATAGGATTTCTGGTTTCATCCTTTAGTCTGCTGAAGAAAATCTTACTAGAGCAAGTTGTCACATACAATTTATATGCGTTATAAAAACAGACAAACCTGCCTTTATGTTCCTTAAAACATTATATTACTTATACCATACGCATTTTCTTAATGAATCATATGCGTTTTTAACACCCTGTCAGTTGCTGTCAGAAATTCATAGAGCTTTTTTCCTCTAGTGGGCCACTAGTTTGGAAACACCAAATAGTTCTCGCAGCATAATCCATCAGCATGAAAGAAAGGAAAGCTTGAAAAGCAAGAAGCAATGATCTTCTGCATGATTATGATCCCTCTGAATCACATCACTGATGATTTCATACTCGATGGTAATAAGAACATTTCAATCGCTATCAAATCGAGTTTTCAGTCTTCAAACACCATACATAATTTAATGCAACAAGCCATGGTGTTTGATTTTTATAAAGCATGTGGGAAAAACAAGCCTGAAAGCTAACCTGAGGTCTAGCAAAGAGTAGCGTGCATGCAAAAAATATTCAAAATACATCCTTTTTAATCCCTAGTCCCTACCCTGTGGAGCCACAGCTATTTGTGACTGGTTCTGTTTGCAGCGATGACTGGCTACTCACCAAGCGGTGTGAAGGAACGCACAGGGCTGGTGTCTCTGCTGCTCTCTCGACTGGCCTCACGACTGCAGCCCTGACTCACACTAGGCCGTGGTATACGACTACCCCGCGCTGACCCACCCCAAGAAAAAGGGACAGGCATAAGAAAAGACAAAGGAACAGAAAAAAATACCATGAAAGAGACAAACAGAGCCATAAATATTACGAAGAGACAGAGGAGTTAGGGGACAAAGGGAGGATAAGAGAGAAAGAACAAGCTTAACATACAACACAGTAAAGCACTGAAACAGAGCAAGAGACTAGTTAAAAATCGGGGTCCTAATTTTAAACAAAGTTTTCGTATATTCGTAACCTGTGTTAATTCAGGCCCTAAATCAGAAATGGAAATATTGGAGAAACAAAAATAGCACAGATAGAAGGATAAGAAGTTAGAGATAGAGTACAAGATACTGATCTGTTTATTTTTGTGTATTATGGTGTGATTCAGCACTGCGAATTAGCTCAGCGGGTTAATGCGAGAGCATGTCCTGTCTCCTGAAGCAGGCCAAAGCAGCACAATCACCTGTGAACACCACTGCAATCCAGCCAGTACGGAGACAGACGGATGGGTTATTGTAATGTGATTAATGAAGGGAAGAAGCACAGAAAGCATACCTCCTTTTGATCCATTGTAGATGTGGCTGACGTTGGATGGCGCTTTGATCAAAGAAAGCAGATTTTAAGAGCGGTAAGAATTACTATTTGCTATAGGCTGCAACCACCCCACCCCACCAACACCAAAAACCCACCAACAAACGGCAAGAAAGAGAGCAACAACTGTGATTGACTTTGCAGGCAGCAAAAAAAAACAATAAATAATAATTACAAATGACACAAACAGCAGCTGGGAGATTATTTTTATTTATTTAATCACAAATCAAAAATGCAAAAAGGTGAATTTCACCTTGCGTTCTTTGCAACACCTCAGATGTTGAGTCACATTCAAATAGAGAGACAAAAGAGACAGTAAGGTTGGTGCTTACCCACAGACAGTCGGGTGGGGCTTGAATCTCGGCTGCAGCCCTGACTGCGCGGGATTCTGCTGCGCCGCTGGGAACCGGGAGCAGCACTCACACGCTGGGCGCCTGTACTGAGTGTGCTCAAAGCTGTGCTGGCCAACACACGGCCTGGAGACCCAGAGCGAGAGCCCGCTGATGAAAGAGAGGGGAAGGAAAAACAAAAAGGTAAGAGAGGAGTATAAAACAGATTAGACCCTTCCTACATTAAAAGGAATACTCCAGTTTTTCAAACCCAAACTCTCACTCTAAGTCCACTTTATTAGTAACATTTATTCAGCCAGTCATGTAGCAGCAGTCAATTGGTTATTGGTGCCAGATGAGCTGAAACTGCAAACGCTCTAGGATTTTAACACACTATAGTCTCTGGATCTTGTACAATACTGTTAAAAAAAAAAAACACTACTAAATAGTCAAACTGATGGATCATAAGACAAATGGCGGTAAATCCTGCACCCAGCTCAGAGTTCTGTTCTTGGTTGACAGAAGAGTAACCCAACCTGGTCTACTGCTGTATCCACCTGAAGGTACTTTGTGTACATTCTGAGATGCTTTTCTGCTCATCGTGGTTGACAAGCGTACTTATTTGAGCTATTGTAGCCTTCATGTCAGTTTAAACCAGGTCTATGCATTCTCCTCTCACTTCTCTCGACAACAATGTGCCTGCAGAATTGCAGCTCACTGGATGCTTTATGTTTTTCACAGCACTCTGTTTAACGCCGTTGAAGGGAGTGTTCATTTTCAGGAGATCAGCAGTTTCTGAAATAGCAGAACAGGCAGCAAACACAGCACAACAACCCTGAACATTAACCGAAGATTCTGACCTGCATCTGCATGATTTTATGAATGTGCTGCTTCCACATGATTGGCTAATTGCACGAACAAGCTAATAAAAGTGGATCGCGAGTGTATATTTTTCATTTTTTTTCCTCATGTTTAAATTTTAGCAGATTAATCTAACAGATTAGGTTGAAAAACACTGGAATGTTCCTTTAGTACATTCAATAAAATAGCGTATATTGAACACACACTAGTGGAACTAATGAACAGCACAATGAGAGGAGCTAACAGTGACAACATGACTATCGTTGAACACAAAATTTAAACATCATTATTTTATGACTACGATGGAGTTCATACAACAAGAATCCACAAATACAAGAGAAATGTTTTATATGCAGCGTCACCAAACATAAAAATGAGATGTGACCCGTGCAACAGCAAAAACATTTTCTAATGCTAATGAACACAGACATGGACCAGCTCCTCCAGACTTTTCTCTGTAACGCCAAGCATGTTTCCATCAAAAATTATTTCTACAGTTAGTTGTGACATGACTATTTCCAGCAGAATTTTCTTTTAAACTTTATAAAACAGCACTAAGGCACTCAGAGCAAGCCAAGCAGAGAAGCTGTACACTATACGTGCAGCACCTAGTGAGGTTGTGGACAGTAACGTCCACCTGTCTTCATCAACCATGAAGGAAGAAGAGGGTGGATCCCGGTGGTAGGTGTGTAAAGGGGAAAGTTTTGTGTGACAGGTAAAATATGTATAAATTCTTACCACCAGTTGGTGTAGCAGACTGTGATCCTGAGCCAATAATGGGCCAAAATCATAGGGAGGAAATTAGGAGCCATGAGGCCCATAATGTAGGAGGAGGAAAAGCACATTAAAACAATAGCATAGCATAATGGGCTAAAAACATGCAGGTAGCTGGAGCAAGAAGTGAATAAATACATGAGCCTGGAAATAAAAAGAGCGACGTCAAAAAGAGCGCACACAGATTCTAAAAAGCTGCCGATCTGCACTGCGGTAAGCTGGCAAAGAAATGAAAGCTGATGAAAGAAGGTGAAATCCCTAACACATTTAATGATTCTCCAGTTCGCTGGTTTGTGCTTCCCTTTAACACAAAATTCTTTAATGGCTTCCTTTAAGTCAATGATGCCGCACACACATACACGTTAATGCGTGAGACTGCAGGAGTGGATTTGGCTCTCAAATGTCCTGCAGGCAGAAATGGACTCACACCAACACACCCAAGTGAATACCACACAGCATGCAGGTACACACTCGCACACACACACTCACTCACTCGCACACACTAACACACTCGCCAACACGTCAGACGAGGGTACCTGGCGTGCAATCAGAATCGTCGGAACCTAAAGGCACAGAAACAGTTGGAAGGAGCCGCATGTTACATCCCGAGAGCAGGATGATTGCACACACACACACACACACACACACAGCTCTTGGAAAGAAAGTGCATGCTACAGCAAGTTGTCCACACATATATCTAGTGTACATACGTATTGGTAGCTTTAATCGTGTGTTAATTACTTGAAGGTGCATAGTTTAACTGATGACTCCATGTCTAGAGGAAAGGAATAATATAATGAGGTACGTGTTGCTCATTTTGTATTTTATAGCATTTTACTGGCTGTTGCACTGATACGAGTGTGTCAGGATGAGCAGTGTGGACGGGGTGTTTAGAACATGACTGAACATTAAGCTACATCAGAACAGATTTTATTTATATGATGATATTTAGGCTCAATTCAGCAAAGCTATAAAATTGAAAGATGTGTTGAATCAGAATCAGGTTTATTGGCCAAGTGTGTTGACACACACAAGGAATTTGGTTCCAGCTCTTCCAGACATAAATAACACTATACATTTAGTGAATTCTTTAAAGCAATCCCACAGAGCTAGCTGTTGATTATCCCTGGAAACCTGTCCTTAGTCTCTCACAGCCTTCCGGTGCTTTCACATACGCAGCATTTGATCTTCTATTCTATTCTGTTCTGACTCTTTAGTGTGTGGTGTGTGTGATTTGTGCAGGTAAAAACACAGCAATTACACTTCAGAGAGGGAAAAAAAAAAATTCTATTTTAAAATAATTTCAGAAACAAAGAGTTTAAAATATTTTATGTATGGCATACACCATTTATTTTCTCATTTTAGTCTTCAAATCTCTCACACATCACTTTTCAGCAGCATGACCCTGTATCTGCTCATTTTTGCCACTATATTCTGATCAATGGATGAATGCGTTTTACACTATACACCTTTCAGACAAAAGTTGTTAACAGCAAACAAACCAGTCTGATCCATACTCAGAAACTGAAAGTGTCCATACTTTGAACCTCTGTTCAGTCTTGTATTAGACACACAGAAATGGCTAGTTACCACAGTCTTGTTCGTTTCTAGTTTTAACTACGATATAAAATATATTTCAAAAAGGGAAGCACTGACATCAATTTTATAGTCGGGTATCGACAGTTTTGTGAGTGTGAACATGGGTGACGACATCAGCGGCCATCTTTCCTTGCTTGTGTTGAACAGAGTAACTGCAAACCTTTAAAGTCGGTGGATCAAAACTATGTGGCCAGGAAGTGCACACACTGTTCTTAAAGACCCCAGTTACACTGCTGCTGCCTGCACAGCACCCACTACCATGTCAGTGTAAATGCTGAACTGAAAAAGGTGAATATAATCTGACAGCCATATGATGATCCCTTTCCATTGGTAAAGATGGTACATTGAAGCTGACTTCATTTACTTAACTCAATAACTGATCACCTGCAAAGTGCACATATATGTTACCTAATACCATGAACCATAAGAGTCAAGAATTAATACAAGTTAGGTTTAGTGTATAAATTAAGAGTGATCTGATGTGTGCACATGTTCATGCGTGTTTGAGGGCTTCATCAATAACGTGCATGTGCAAAAGCTTACGTTGGGACTGAGATACCATCTTTGTTCGGCTCCGGGCCCTCGAGTCCACCTGAGTGCTGCTCAATCCTGATGGAGTTGACAACGGCTGCTTAGTACGGAGACGTCCTGGGAATGCACAGACAGACATCAGTCTCTGACGAAATCCAGCCAATACATAAAAATTTGTTTGCCAGTTAAAAGTCACTCGAACATCAATCATTCCAGCTTTATACAGGTCACATTGTCAATGTTATTTATTACATGTTAATGTGCTATTTGATAAAATTGTGATCGCAATCTTAAATCCGCTGTATTGAACGTTGATGGGTAACCACAATGACCTCAGGACTGGCACGTTAAATTGACAAAACCTGGAAAATAGGTAAGTATCTGTAATACTCGCAATAGAATGCTTTTACAACACTAACATCTGTAGAAATTACAGGGCACCAGAATGTCAAAGCTTTAAAAATATTAAATGTTGGGTAAAGTTAGACCAACTAAATAATAGTGTGAATAAACACAATTAACCACATAAAATAAAGCAATCGATTAATTTATCATTTAAATTATTTAACTTAAAATTGTTTCTTAAATCTAGTGTTAGATAAACAGGTTAACTGAGAGTTGAGACCGAGATTAAGTAGGCAGACTGGAGAAAGCATTAGAAAAATAAAGATGAATGGAGGACATCCAGATTAAGCAGCTGAATGAAATTCACAATCACAGTTACAGTCTGAAGCTAGAGTCTGCAGTACTGCTCCTCTCCAGCAGGGTGCAGCAACATTGCAGCACAAACAAGAAGAACAAGGAGAGGAAAAACATACTACAGTGATCTGGATTTGAACCAGAAAGCTGCTAGACTAATAGATGACAGATATCTATGAACTACGAACACAATGTCTTCCATCAGGAACAGATTGTGAACCTCAGGTGTGTTTTATATGCATGTTTGTCTCCTGATCAGACTGCATGTGGAGGTGAAAAAAGATCCACCCAAAAGCAGGAAAACATGAGGACATGAATACCAAAAGTGTGAAACAGGAGATCACCACAAAGAGAGACAAAGAAAGGATGGAAGAACAGATAAGCTAAAGCAGATGAGTGGACAGGACGTCTACGATATGATCTTACCATCCTTATCAGAGGCATCATCTTTAAGCCAGAGAAGAGAGAGAGAGGAGCACAGCAAACCAGTTAGAGAGAAATGAGTACACACACACACTTTTCAGAATGCTGACATACTTCAGATCACTTAATTCCAAGTAAGGGAGTAAACTGAAGGATATATTCACAGAGAGAGAAAGGAGAGATGTGTGAGTTTGAAAGAGAGATGAAAGGGTGTTTCAGCTTTCAGTGTTCTAAGTATGGGGTCCATCCTAACAAGTGCCCTGAGTGTTTCTATAGCAGATACCTAGCGAGGCATAGGTGCCTGGGGGTAAAGCCGTAGTGAGGCGGCCAGCTCCTCCTGCCTGTCCACCGTGTCTGGCCTTAGCACTGGCTGCTGCATTTACATCAACATCACTCCGAGATCGTTGCAGGGAACCTGGTGAGCCTGCTGATTTAGAGCTGGCTGGAACTGAGAAATAAACAAATAAAAACATAATTAAACAACTACTCATATGATTTAATCTCTGTATTAAAAATGTGAACAAAAAAAATGACAACAGTTTGCATTTTTATACTGACAGCTTACCTCTGCCCGGAGCAGCCGACCACTTTGAAGTTAACGGCCGACTAAACGGGAAAAAAAAAAAGATTGATCAAATTATACAAATTGTTTGCTACTGGTGGATGAAGGTGATGTGAGAATTAACTGCTAGTTTGGTGAAATGACAAATTCCCAATGGTCGCCTTTTCCATCGGCCATAAGCTTGATACCAGGTGCATGTTATTTGGTTTCGACTTATAACTACCTCAAAAAGTAGCATATGACACTCTATAAACAAACATAAATTTAAAAAATAATTAAGTAAGTAACCTTTCCCTCTGAAAAGCTTGATTGAGGGGAAAAAAGAAATAGTTCCACTACAGACAGTAACACATCATGAGATTCTTTCATTACTGTCCGTATCTTTGGTCAGCCAGCAAATATTTGTCAAGAATTAGACAAGAGGACGTGACATTTCAGCAAACGGTCGTCCAGATAAAGGAGTAAACAGCAATGTAATGACATTTACTGTTGTCACTTTCTCTCAAATTACTGGAAATGTAATGTCAGATGTCAGGCGGTGTCTGTTTAGGTGTGTTTTTCTAAATGTGCTCAGGAAAATTGCCTAATAATACATTATTGTCAAAGAGTCCTGTACGTGTGTCTTATTTACTTGAGACTTTCCTGCGAGCTGGAGGAAGAGCGATCCGATTGTGGGAGTGATGCCACGCTGCCCGAGCTCTTTAGACACGACTGAAGTGTCTTCTGGTAGGACGGTTCTAGCGAGTTATACAGAGACTCCGCCTCTGTGGGGAAATGAGCCCGCAGCCCCCAGTAGGCCCTGAGAGACAGATCAATATTCCTACATTAATTCAAACTCAGGAAATGTGGATCATTTACAGGCCGTTGAAGTTATCCGTACTTTCTAGCCTCCACTCGAGCCTCTGAGTCAGCATCTCTGATTCCCTTCTTTATGCTGTCCACCAAAACGGCCGCATGCCTGAGACAGACAGAGAGAGAAAAAGAGAGAGCACATAAGGAAGTGCTACGGAAACTTAAAAAAAAAAAAAAAAAAAAAAAAATCCCTTTAGTTCCTCTTTCTTCATACCTCTCCAGAGAGTGTGTCTGCCACTCCTGCAGTAGCAGATCCAAGAATTCATAACAGCGTCTAAAGGAGGGGGTGATGAGAAAGTATATAATGAGGAAATTGCACATGAATAGGGTTTAGTACATGATTGGTATCGAGTGGTGCTGCTGTTCTCACCTCCTTACAGCCACAGATTTTGAAGTGCAGTTCCCGGTGATGAGAGGAATGAGCCGTGGCACGTGTGTATGCTACCGACAAAACAAACAATAAACACCATCAAAACTACTGTATGCTTGACTGCAGTTATCTATATGTAGTTACTGTGTGACCTCTTAACATTTTGTGTGTTTTGGTTCGTCGTTTTAATTTTAATTGTATAGTTTACATGCATTTTTCTTTACATTTTCTCTATAATTTCACTACAAACTCTCTGATGTCTTTATGTATGAGGAAAAAATACTTTAGTTTATAACCCAGTTCTGATTAATCAGGTGGTGTTTAATATTCTATAAGAGCGTCTGTGACCATAGTGTCAGCTGTAATCAAAATCACTTCTCATTTTTGGTTTTAGATTTACATTTTATGGTTTCTACAAAGACTCATTCAAATGGAATTGTAGAGCAGATGCTTCAAATAATGTAAACCTAACAACAGAAGTGTATTTAACACTTTGACTCGAAGGAGTCACTGGTATCAGCACTTTTGTAAGTATTTCACTAAGGGTTTTCTCACCGTCTCCAGAACATAATGAGCTGCTTGTTTTTTGCCTTCACTTATTAACTTCAGGATAGAGAAACCAAAGAAAGGCTTGTGGGGGAACTACTGCCCATAGCTGTCCTTAATGATAACAGAAACTAACTTGTATGAATGTATAAATGTATTAAATGCAATATAAATATGATTATATGCATATGACATGCTCTAATATATTAAGAAAATGTCTGTGAGAATCTTGACATACTGTTATTGGAAAAAGATTAACTTTAGGTTGGTAACAGCTCTCTGGTGTTATATTCTTTACATATTAAATAAACTCACGTTTATTAAAGCACATTTACACCCACTAATACTGAGGATTCCTCACCTGTATAATGATGCGAATTGCTGCTGTCCCAGAGGTCGCCATTATTTTTGCACAGTTGGGAATAAGATTAAACAATACAGGAACGATGGCCTCTGCTCCATGGTCGAATCTATTCCCCAACAGTGTGGACAGGTGCCTACAGACAACAACAATAAAATATAAATTAATAAATAAAATTTGAAAAAGACACACACAGACAACATAAAATTTGTGCTGACTGCTGAGAAAAAAACAAAACGTTTTATGCAAATGTTCACTAGTTTGGTACATTTAAGAAAATCAATTGGCTTGCACTTTATGCTGTCACTTATTTTCAGCCCCATAATTAGGTGACTAAGGGAAACGTGATCTTAACAAGCCGAGTAGAGCGGCGTCTCTGAAATAAAGCTGTGATCTGTCACTCACGCCACAGTGACGCAGGCCTCTCGCACCACCTGCGATCGCAGGTCCTTAGCTGAAAGCTTAAACGCTCCATCTAGTAAGCGCAGGTGCTGGTAGAAACAGTCGTAGTTTTTTGCCCCTGCCACCAGCAGAGATCGGATCTTCTTTAACTGAAAGGAAAGAGAGAGTTCAGTTAACATCTATGTCAGATCATTGAAACAGCAATTTGGAGAATTTCTAAACCAGGTGATAATTTCAGTCGGTACAACAGCCTTCTGGGAAATCTGAAACTTATACCATGCTTAAAGTGTTCTCATGAAAACAACACCATGTAGGGAAAAAGTCCTCATGTCTCACCTGCTATTGTTTTTGACCATACAGAAGAAACTACCTTACACTGTACGACAAGCCAAGTAGCACATTCAATAAATACCCGGAAAGATTTAAGTCCTTAACATTCAAAAGAAACAGCAGGGCACAGACAAATTATTCATAAACGCATGCACAAACACGCCAAGTCTAAAATCTCTTCTCATAGACCACCATTTACACCTTAACGTGTGCTCTGTAGGGACTCTTTAGAGCAACAGTGTCAAGGTTATATTCCATCAAGGGGAAACACATTTTTAAACTTTACTCTCTGCTGTGATAAGGGTGAGACAGATTATGAAGAGAAAAATGCAAATAAAAAAATTGTTTGAATAAATGAATAAAAATTTACAGAAATGCAACCTGCAGGTAATTCAGAGATGACGTGTTCATACTTCACCGGTTATCTCTACACACCGTGTTTATATTGAGACTGCCTGAGATTCCTATCAAAATGCAAGACTTCAGGAGGTGCACGGTCTGATCTGATCTTGTTACAATCACAGTGCTTGCTTGTATTACACGTGTGTACGAGTATTCACATCTGGTTAACCATTTTTGGCACCAGCACTCCAATAATAAAATCGCTTACGTGAGCATAGAGCATGAATAATCAAATGAAGGCGATCAGATAATAAAGAAAAACATGGGGGAAAAATCTGGGAATATTCTGACACACCTAACAGCACTGCTGTGGAGAGAGGTGTGTGTTAGACTCAAAATTCATTGGCTTATGAAATAAATAGTCTATAACTTTATAGTATTCTACTCTATATAAATATATTCAACATGATACTAATTTCATCAAAAGTACCCAAGTACATTTTCTCTGTTGAGCTTAAATTTTAACCAACCCGTGTCTGCTATTTAAAAAAGGGGGTCAGTCCTGTCAAATGTGTTTGCAGAAATGTTTTGAATTGATGTGGAAAAGTTCTAATTATCCTCAGATATTTATATAATATATCATATTGGCGTTTAATGCTATAGAATCATCACTGGATGTCATTGCATGTCAGTCAACAGGAGAACCTACTGTAAATGCCTGAGTGTTTACAAATCTTTGTATTCTTGACACATACATGTTCAGGATATCTGCTTATTGCAAGAATACACTCACTGCAATAGCTCTCTGATCCCAGTCGTGTTTATCATCGGAGAGAATCTCTCGGATCTTGTTCAGATTATCCTCCAGATCACGCGTGGAATAGATCTATATGATGAAGGAGAAGAGAGAGCCACTTACACCATGTATCTTTATACACATTTTACGCAGGCTTTCAGGAGTTCATTTTTAAATTTTATAATCTCAATCAACCTTTTGATATTTGTAGTTAAAGTAATGTGTGTGAGTAATATGTGTGTCTCACCTGAACAGTGGGGACATCTGTGAATGCTTTAATAAAGTCCTCCTCGTCTAAAGCTCCAGCTACCTCTTTAGACACACCTGTAAAGAAGGCATCTGTTAGATTCTCATTGTAGTGGTCTGGAATGTGATCTAAATGCATCTCCTAATTTTATCCATTTCATATGAGGACACCTTAATGTTACTGAGACAATACAAGATGAATTTCACATTTTTATTTCTTAAGCCTGTGTTTTCTTCTTGTATGAGGTCTGGTCATTTAATAGTGTGTGTGTGTGTGTGTGTGTTTTTAGGAATCAGTGCAGAAATCTTCAAGAGAGTATTTTGATTACATCTAAAGTTTCACGCCACTCCTTCAAATCACACACTCTCAATGGGAAAGCTTATCTTTAACTGTGCCTCCTCAGAGAGAGGTTAGTGATGGTTGCAACTGTTTCCATAGCAACTGAGCACACTCATGTGTTTCTATGGAAACCACTGCAAGGCCAAGAGAGGGGATCCCTCTGTTGTGTGTGTCATATTTTGAAATAGAGGTCACTGTCATTGCCTGACTGCACTGTGGGCTGAAATTGACATAGAAACAAAGAAATAGCAAGCAAAATTTGATTTAAAATCAACATGTTTTTAGAAAGAAGTGCTTACACCAGGAACTTCAAAAAGCACATGTGGCAAACCTCCTTCAGTAAAAAAGAAAAAACACACACAACGCTTTCAGATATAAAGAACATCCTGTCTGTGCAATATAGAGCTGTCAATCTCGGGTCCCGAGGGTTCCCAAACCCCTGAGTATGCATGTGGAGTAGTGAGGAGTTAACGCAGGCCTTTTTACTCTCCATGAAATGCAAAGCAAACAAATGAGTTTCAGCATAAACATCAGTGGGAATAACAGATACTGCAAACTCTGACAAAAAGACCTGTGGGGTTTAAACCATATTAAAAGATGTCAAAAACCCCTGGAAAGAACACATCATTCTTTATATTTTCCTAAATGACCAACAGTAGATATTATACACAACACATCACTCTCCCAGAAAATGAAAATGTACACCAAGTCTACATATATTGTATACCACGTTTTAACAACCACAAGTATGCAGGCATCTGGCCAAAGCAGCCACTGTGGTGCTTTTCCCCAGGCGTTTTATATACTCGAGCAGCTGGCAGGAATATCCTCAACTCACCTCTGACATCAATTATCAGTGCATTGTTCTAGCACAATGCTAATCCTGGCATCCTTTAAACATATCGGCTGTTAAAAACAGATCAGTTGTTATAGATTTATATTTACCACACTTCCCCACAGCCACATAATATTTTTACAGTCACACCACCAGTGTGTTTGTAATTGGCACTATATAGGCAAATGCTGAAAGAGCCTTTTATCATGATAAAAATATCTTCATAACAAGAACTTGGTAATACTGATAAACACTACTGATGGCAGCTTCTACTATATCGAGTTTCCACAGCTGCTGAGTAAATATTCTAAAGCAGTACTCCAACAGCACCTCTGGGTTTAGACCTAAATCCTGTTGTGTCCTGAAGTTTCCTAGCACACAGTAGTAAAGACAAAAAGGGGAATGATTCATCTAAAAGTCTAAGGGGGGAAAAAAAAAACAAAAAAGGAAAAACGTTTGTCATTTGATCTGTAGAACATTGATTCAGTCAGATTTTCTTTATTCATGAGGTAAGTTTAACCAATTGCCTTCAGAAATAAGAACCAAGAGGTTGACTTCCAAACCGTCTCTACAATCATCTCTTTCTGGAACTCGGTGGTTAAACCTTTGCACTATCGATCAGAAGATCATGAGTTTAAAGTCTCAGAATCGCCAAGTTGTCACACTTTAACCCAGGAACGTTAACCCTCAACGGCATCAATTGGATAAAATATCTATCCAGTTTGGATAAAAAAGATGAGCATAAAATAATAAATAATAATAATAATAATAATAATAAATTCCTGAGATCTACTTATGTTCTAGTTCTCTCTGTTAAACCTTCAGTGTTCACGGTTACTACGACTATCTGCTTTCCTCCAGGATATCTGTAGCTCTTTCAGCTGAAGTACTACAGATTTAACACATAAAAAAACATACCAGGTTGTGTCTGTTTTAGTACACAGTCAGTTTAGGACTAAATACACAAAATGAACTAAACATGCTGAATAATAACACGTACACAGACAAGTGTACGTGAAATTGTTGAAAGTGAAACCAATAAATAATGTTTGGAATATAGTGAACTCACACCTACATTTGGTGTCTGAACTAACAGAGATTTTTGAAGTGCTGAGTTTTAGGGCACATAAACATTATTATAATTATTAGAAAAGAAACTTTAAGGTGATTTGGAATGATACAGTGTATGGTTGAGGATCTCAGTTTCTTTAATATTGAGTGAAAGGCGGTTAAGGTCTTGTATAAAGCATTTTGTTTGATTCATGAAACTTCCTTCTAATAAAATGTATCCATAATTTCAGTGCTAAAGAATGGTCTTTCAGGCAGGCTTTTAAGAAACGATATTAGTTAGTGTTTGTAGAGTCAGTGTAACCTATTCCTGAAGAACAAATGGCTTTTCTCATCTGGAAATCAGGGTGAAAATCACAGAGCAGAATTTGAGCAGTTTGAGATTAGGAGCTTTTCTAAAGGACCAAGCGAAGGAACCAGATGATGACAGCTAACCCTTCAATTCATGATGCATCAAATTTTCTGTGTACGAGTGTGAATCTAGTGCCTACTCATTTTGGTGGCTCCAGTAGCACTGGGTCTCCTGGAACTGTTGGCTGAATCTGCAGGTTTCTTCGGCACTTTGGGGACTTTGAAAGCTGCCTGGGATGACGAGGGCCGGCTACCATCCACCGAGTCATCGTCATCAAAGCTACGATCTGAAAGAAAAAAAGATTAAATTAAAATACAGGTCATAAACATTCAAAACAAAGATGATTTGAATTTACACCAAATTAAATATTAGTCCAGTAGGGTCTTTAGTCTTATAAAGCCTTAATAACCATGCCATTACATGATCAGATGAAATAGGCAAACCATAATCCATAATTGGGTTTATGATATTTTCAGAGCTTCCAGATTTATGTTAACGGTTAAAAATACTGTAACACTAACATGATCTATAAAACGCTGATCAAATTAATACAGGCTCAATTAATACAGGCTCAGGAATCAGTAGCCTAGAAGCCAGGGACAAGCAGACTTTGTATAGGGTTTCATAAGGTTTCTTCAGTAACCTTCATAAGTTCTTCATGTCAATTCAGTAACCTAATCTTTTCGATAATAAGGGATAAAAAGAAAATGCCACATATTTGTGTGTAACTTTAGCACACACCACTCACGTCACTACAAACACTGGATGAAGTGCAATCTAGTTGATTGGAGAACTTGCTTATTATGCGCATTATGTAATGTGCACACAGATATTTTCTGAATCCAGAACACACAAACAGTATGTGAAAACATCCAACAACAGGAAGACACTCCAGCTAGTATAACAAACCATCACAGCACATTCGGCCAACGAGTAAAAATTCATACATAGCCAAAACGTTAGCCATCAATTTAGAAATATTTTTTGCAAAGGCACAAACATGATGTGCTACATCAGAAAACTTTTCGGGGTTACGCAGAATCCTTAAAAAAAAACAACATTTGTAAACCCTTTGCCTGCATTAATGCACCTAACTTGTAATATTACACCATAACTTACACCATAATGTAATATTACATTCGCTACCAACTTTTCAGCCCTAGTCAGTTAGATTTCCAGGCAACCAAAGCATGGGATTGGGCAATCACACCGAAGCTTTCATTTGCCTGCTGGCTTACAATTATCACCTGTCCACACTAAGACGGTTTGTTATTCATGACATGTCACAGTTGCTTGTGTTTTACTATATACTGCAATGCATTTTGCAATCCTAACATACAGCAGTGATTGAAGCAGCAGAATGGCTAATCTCCAATTAACATTTCTCAGGAAAATATAAAACAAAATACTAACCTTAAAGATTTCTGGATCATTTTGAGCTAACAGAAAGGTGGAACAAGCTCCAGCCCTGCAGGGCCACACCACTGCAGAGTTTCCAATCTACACACCTGACTGCTCCTTCAGTTGATTACTGAAGCTTGAATTTTATGAATTTGAAGGAATAAAAGAAGAAACACTCAAATAGCTAAATAGATGTGGCCCTCCAAGACCTGTCAATAGTCCTGGATCAGAGAGTTCAAAACGGTCATGGTCAATTTCAAGCCCAGACCCTCATTAAAGCCAATCTATCACACATCTGCACAATTCCAGCTTACAATTTACACTCCACACTCATTATCACACTGAGCTAAACAAAGAGGACTGCTGCTATATCTCAAACGTCCCCCGCACGCCTACACACTCCGGCTGTGCGAAGCAAACACACGGATAACGGAATGCAGACATCCAAGAGCTTGAACAACCAGTGCTCTGTTCTCCATGGCAACAATTGCAGGACAACACCCTATTCCGTGATCGATACACACTCAGGGTTTCACTACTCCCATATACTCTCAGCTCACACACAGATGCATTCTGGAAAGAACACTTACAGTCACAGATGCTTTTACAGATGAGGCGCCTCATGCCTGACAGCGGTCTTGACACCGCTCCCTCTCTCTCTCTCGTGTATCGACGCCCAAATCAACGCTCACATGGCAGCAGGTCACTTCAGTGACAAATGTGTAAAGAAAACATATCAGGATCCAGAGAAACCTCCACCCTACAGTCGGTCATCATCTCCCTCTCACTCTATTGCTCTCTCTCTCTTTCTCTCACAAACACACACACCTTTGCATCTTTCTCTCCCTCAGCCTCCTCCTTTCCTCACACCGCACAACTCCTCTTTCACATGATCTTCAAACAACCAATCAGAAGAGTGATGACATCACCTTTTTACCAGCCAGTAAGCTTGAAGATTGAAGGATGCTCAGTGAATATAAATGAGCTCATTTTGTCTGGATAAGCTAAGCTAATTAGCATTAATACAGCAATGCTGTATTAGCAGACCAACACGCACGCACACGCACACACACACACACACACACGATAACAAGCACAGAAAAGTGTGCCGTGTACAATTGGTATAATAATGAAAATGGCTGAAGAGGCCAGCCACACCTCTGAGATAAGACATGCTCTTTATAAATGTGTGTGTGTGTGTGTTCTTCTGTGACCCCAATTCTAGGTCAGGGGCTGTCAACATTACTAATGCTGATCCTTCTACCAGGCCATGAAAGACCTCTGTGTTTCAAGCTTTGGCATTAGCATTATTAGCATACTAGCATAATCCACCTTTGTCTGCCCCAAAGGGCGTGTCCAAACAAACCAAATAAAGAAACGCAAATCACAGAACGGATGAACAAGAGAGCGGAAGAAAAAGATTAAAGGCAGTAAGGGGCTGAGAAAGTGGGTATTGGGTGAAAGAGAAAAGGCAAAGAGAAAAGAGCAGGGGCGGGGAAGCTGGCACATCTCCAATGGCTGTTTCTATGACAACAGCGGGAGTCCATATGCCTCATGGAATTAGGATTCAATTCAAAAGCAGTGTGGATATCACAACTTGGTGGATTTTCCTAGTATTGAAAAAACGTATTTAAGAATAACTTTCATGATCAAAATTAATACTTAAATATCATTACAAGCAGCGATGCAGCAAGAAAACGCTTCCTAAATAATACAAAAAGGAAAAAGCTTGAAACCATTCTTTGTCGAAAATACAAAGTTCGTATTAAAATTCATGCACATGGCACATTTTAAAAAATATAGAGAACATAACTATAACGGCCAAAAACATTATTAACATCTAGTTTGCTGGCACACGTTTCCAGAATATAGCAGATGTGGTAATCCAGAGCGACTCACACACACCAGAAATCATATGCTCATGCTAGTCCAAATAGGTCAGGGTCTAAGAATACCATCAAACAAAAACCCTGCATGACGTACTGCATGTTGGGGTGTTCAAGGCTGGAGTTCTGCTTGCTGTGCCCTACCTTGCAATTTAATCTGATCTGTTAATCAGGAAGTGAGCTCATCCACAGGAAAAGCACAACATGCACAGACAAAGAGGGTAAAAGGTCAAGATATAAAAGCACAACATAAACTAGCAACACACAGTTTAAAGCAGTTCCATTTTCAGGCCCAAAAAAAAGTATATTTAAATAGCACACGACTGTGACACACATACGGCCCGGAAAAATTGGACCTTTAGACCTTCAGCAAAAGCTAAATAGAAAGGAGAGACTTCAGTAAGCAGCTCTGTGCACTCAAACACACTCTTCCACCATAACATACAATTCTGCAAAGGAATCACCACAAAACACAAATCACTCACCAGCACAATCATCAGCATGCCATGGCTACACTGCTTCTGAGAAGAGGTGGCTCTTTCATTCTCTCTTTTTCTCTTACAAACACACACACAGTGTCAGGGAAAGCAGTGACAGGCACAGCTCTCGCCAACCCTCTCCCCCTCCTTACTGGACAAGTTTACTGAATACTAAGCCTCTTCAACTCTCTCCAAATTACACAAAAGCAACAGCAGCCAAGTCAAAATATTATGAAATGCATTTTGACTAGTGATTTATGTATTGAAGCTCATAGGGCTAGTGATTTATTGACTAGTGATTTATGTATTGAAGTTCATAGGGCGCAAAACAAAATGATTTGTGGAAATCGCATCCAAAGCCGTTATTTTACAGTATTAAAGTGAGGTACGTGTGACAACGCCCAGGGCGTGCGTGAGGTACGTGTGACAACGGCCAGGGCGTGCGTGAGGTACGTGTGACAACGCCCAGGGCGTGCGTGAGGTACGTGTGACAACGCCCAGGGCGTGCGTGAGGTACGTGTGACAACGCCCAGGGCGTGCGTGAGGTACGTGTGACAACGCCCAGGGCGTGCGTGAGGTACGTGTGACAACGCCCAGGGCGTGCGTGAGGTACGTGTGACAAAGCCCAGGGCGTGCGTGAGGTACGTGTGACAAAGCCCAGGGCGTGCGTGAGGTACGTGTGACAACGCCCAGGGTGTCCGTGAGGTTAGTCCCTGTTAACACTAGATTACAGCAGCTAAAAAGCAGTCTTTCCTTAACTAACCTCTTCATTTGTTAGTGAGGCAAAAAAAATACATTGTCATATTACAAAGAAACTGGCATGTTCACTTTCCTAAAGACTTTACTGTGGTGAAAAAACAAATGATTTACAGCTAAGAGAACCAATCCATAAATATTAAATAAACAGAAAGCTTCAAATCACTCACATTGTGTATTAATTAGCACATTTGTAATTGGTTTATTACTAGGCTTAGGTTATGTAGACCATCCACAATACAGATCCTACAGACACAGTGGACAGTAAAGAAAAGAATAAAAAAGAAAAATAATAATAATAATAATAATAATAATCAGACAAAGATCAATAATATTTCCATGCAATTTGCCTTACACCCTACAATCCTGTCAGATGTGTGGTGTTTAAGAAAACTTAACAGATCGGTTTTATAAATGAAATGAAAACGTGTTTTTCCCCATCTTTTGTTTTTGGCTAATCAACTACATTTATAATTGTATTATATTATATAATTTATAATTTTTATATTTTATATTTTATATTCTCCACTGTAGCTTTACTCCGAACGTGTCAACAAAAACCGAAGCAAAACTGCCATAAAAGCAATTTCCATAAATGACTACCTCCACACTTAATGCAAAGTAACCATTTTCCGTAGCCACACTTATTTAAGTGCCAACCCACCCTCTCTGCACAGCCACCCTTCATTTGGTAAAACCTGTGGGGAAGAACAGATGTGGCTCGAGGGACGACAGAGTCGAGATTTGTTTCATGCTAGAATGAGCAGAAGTAGATGTTGGGACTATTTGTGTGAGCTCTAAAACATCACAACACAACGTTTTAAGAAACGACATGTTTCTTACGCCATCTCAAAACAAAAATAACCAACATACAAACGGTTTTTAAAATAGGACAAAATATTCTACAGGAACCATCGATATGCTTGGAGGAGTCAAATACAAATAATTAAAATCACTGTACTGGGACTTAATCTTAAACAGCAACAGATGTCACAACTCAATCATTTAACATCAACTTACCTTGACTCAGGCTGAGAGCCATGACTCCAGAGTTCAGCACTTCATCAAACCGGCCTAAAATCGTCTGCAATCTGTATAAAAAACAAACAATTGCCATGAATATTAGACATACAGACAAAATGTCCCTAAAGGTCTATTCCCAGTCATTGAGTTACGAATCTGATGTCAGAAAATTTTGGATCCGCTTCAGCTGTAGACATAAATAAATAAATAAGTAAATTCAACACAGTGTAAATTTTAAGAATTATGGCAGTAAATTACTTGGCAGTGTTTACGGTTGCAATGGTTCAAAAGACCAGAGAAACTGAATGAAAAGTATTACTTGATACTTGATACAGTGATACTTGATACTCATCACGGTGAAGTGGTCGAACAAAAATATACAGTAAAAACGTTTTAATTCTTTCAAAAACATAAAATGGCAATCTGGTAAATAAAAGGTTAGAAATGTTATGCCCAGTTCACTGCAAGATGCCAGAGTATTCCACTACTGACTACTTAAAGCACTACTGACCTTTCAGTTCTGACTTGGAGGAAAGTATCAAATACTTTTCTATAATAACAGCTTTAACAGCAAACTTTATTGTTATTAAAATGAACAGAGAAACAGAGAAGGTGAAGTAAATACAGAGAGGAAAAGATCCATAGCTGCTTAAACATGTATACATGAGCATGTATACATGAACATGTATGAAACCGATGAACATAAAAAGGATAAAATAGAACATCTATTGCTTTTATCGTGAGGGTGAAGTCTAACGTGTGTTTACTCCTAGACAAATCAACCCAGGCAGATTTTTTTCAAACTCAAGCTGCAGCACAGGGATGTGACTTCTTAGTATTTATTTCTGTCATAAACACAGTTCTTTCTCTCTGATTCTCAGCTTGAAAGTGTTGCATCCCTTGATGTTTAGCAGAGTTTATTAAGTCTGCCAAGGTAATGGCAAGGTGAGTATAAAATTCGTGAAAATTGTCAATATAACCTGCACCCAACGGCAGAAAACTTCAACTAAGGAACACGTCTATCTTTTAACATGACAATCCAAACCCCACAGGATTGAAAAAACAAAAACATTATTAACTAGAATGGGAAAGTTAGTACAATCATCAGCAGCCATAGGACAGCTCTAACAGTTCCAAATAATCACAGAAGCATTGATTCAGGATCTTTATAACCATAAACAGTAATTAATTAATAAAAAACAAACAAACAAACAAACAAAAAAAAAAAAAACACATTTTTTGAATTATGTTCTTGTTCACCTAAAACCCTTTGAACACAAATGTACACGGACACAAAAAACTTTTATCTTAAAAGCATAATAAAAATCTTCGCATTTATCTTCACCGAGAGACAAATTTAAACAACGAGGTTTGAACACATTTTCTCATTACATGCTTTCAAATACTGTAACTTTCTTTATTTGAATGCACTCAGGTGACAACAGTCTACCTTTGGACAGTAGTTGGACTTGGTAACAGTAGTTTGTAACTACTGTCTCTTTAAATCAGCTGATAAACTGAAGTATTACTGAAATGGACGCTTAACTATCTTCTACACAGGGCTTCTCATGTATCACGCAAAAAATCTATCCCATGCTGTTCATCCAAGCATCAGTGCATTCAATTAAAATAAACTATAACAATTCCAAGGGTTTTCAATAAAATTAGCATCTTTTATTATTATAGCATTTGATTAGTAATTTGATAATTGATTAGACTCAACTTGTTAATATCTAAACAAATAAATGCGCGTAACGGATATCCAGAGTCTGCTAAAAGAACACCTCGATGTGTGTACAATACCCTAAAAATATTTTGAAATCTGGCAGTACATCAACAACATTTACAACATTTATAATGCATTTAAAGAGCGCACACTCAACCAATGGAAATTGGGTACAAGCTGCAGACAATATTAAATCATTCACTGTGAACCACAACTACTGATGGCATAGAAACAAAACAAACAAATAAATAAATATTTAAAAAAAAAAAAAAAAACAGGCAATAACGCATGAAGTATTCAGCAAAATGTAAGAACAAAATGTTATTGATTGCCTGGAGGAGTTTCTGCACACAGTGTGCAACTCCATGCGTATGCATGCAAGGGTGTACTGAAGGACTGAGCACACGTCTGTTAAAATGATCACAGTCGATACGGCTCAGCCATGTTATCCTCGTATACGCAGAAATGCAAACGGCGCATGCACACGGTCACAGATGGTTCCCCTGTACAATTCTTACCCTATTGTCTCCAAAATGGTGTAGAGACAGAGAGAAAGTGTACTGGAAGACTCTGGTGGGCTAAGAAACAACGCTAAAGCCTTCTACGACAGCAAAAACGGCAATGGAGACATGAGGAAAAAAGCAAAACAAAAGGGTTTTTAAAAAGGGGTCAGGGAGCAAAAATGATCCCACCCACCTGCAAAGACATCTTGATCTTGCTTTATATGTGAAGAGGATTAAAAGAAAACTCCTACTGAGTATCCTGCATGTGTGCGCTCAGGACAGCAAAACTGCATAGCACTGCGTGTGTGTGACAGCCAAGGGATTCAGTTCCCCTTTACATAGCCTCCTCATTGGAACATACACCAGTGGGAGGGGACATCAGCTTGGAAACGAGAGGAATGAGCCTGCCCCTCCCCCAACACACACACACACACACACACTGTCCTTCCTCCCTCCTTCAGCTTCCTTCAGTCTAGCCACGTCATTCAACCTTACTCGCGTTTTGATTCGCACGTTCTTTAAGTCCAGCCTTTCAGTCTGTAACCAAGTCAACAAGATGTTTCTTCTCCTCCTCAGTTATCCTCACTCTTTCCCTATGGCCTAGTTTCTGTCTAATACGCACACGCCATGAAACCAGAAGTATTATGCCCACACATGCACTCACCTACATTCTCTGGATAATGAGATAATACCATATCAGAATGTCATGATGCAGCAGTTTTCCAATCAACTGCGTGCGACAAAAACACATCGATGTGCACGTGATCCCAAAGTTATTTGAGGTAAATCAGATGGCGTATGTTATTGGCTTTACTGTAAAAACTGATCATGTTAAAGTAGAAGAAATGGGTTTGACATTAGGATTGTTTCAGACAAAAATGCCCTGATAGGAAATTCCACCCTTCAATATGTGTCATGTTCAATCTATTAGTTTAAGACTCATAAATAAATTACATTCAATTTAGTCTCAATTTACTAAATCCTTAACATTCAGTCTTCTTGACCTGCTGCATTGTTCAGGACAGACAGAGCAATGTAGTGTTTTGTGTGTCATGAACACAACACGCACATAAATACGACAGAAGCCTCAGACTGCAATCGACACCCAAAGAAGTCAAATAGCTAAAGCATTACACAAGTCTTAAACTTTGTGTACCATACTCTCAAAATAAATAAATCCTTGGTATAAATCCTACCAGATTAAACAGCAAAATCCATAATAGACTGAGCGGGTAACGGCATGGGTTTTGCATTGATAAACGGTGCAAGAGAGAGAATGGAGATATAAAGAGTGACTCAAACTCTGAAATGTCTGAGAAGGTTTGTTTTATGTTTAAAAAAGAAATGTGCACAGTATAAGACTACTTCTGATCTTATTATGGATTTTGCGGTGGGCCGCGGTGGACCGGACGTTGCGGTGGTCCACGGTGGACCGGACGTTGTTCACTAAGCACAGTTACACACACTAATCCTATAAATTCCCAGCAACACTGGCACTGCCACACACTACCACTCTACTAATGACGGGATGTTTCTGGGTGTAAATTTAAGCACAAAATGACTAACTAAATGTGCTCTTTTAAATACGGTATATACTGATGAGGTTAAATTGCTCACTGCTATTATACTTCCAGCTTCCAGCAGACACTTATCCAGCACAACCTAAACAAGTGCTTTGGTGTCTATCGAGGTCACTACGTCAGGGATCAAAGAGTAAGAAAGTGAGACAAATTGAGCCAAAAACAACCCCATAAATAAAGACAAACAAAAGTAATCATTTAAATGAGATAAATGAAGGATGGGATGATGTGTGTGTCCATAGCCACAAACAAACTCTTTTTTAATCACTGACTTTATACATTATTATATTAAATATTTTATTGGCATAGTGGATATAATAAAAAAATAATAAAGTAATCAGCCAATGTTTTTCAGGTTTACATGCAAATTACTTGTGTTGTCTATGTGCTTGGTAATTGATTGTGATTTGCATTAATCAACATTCAAACTCAAGTAAGAAGAAAATCAACGTAGCTGAAACTTTCTTGGTTTATTTGACCTGTTGTCCGGGTCAATGTTGTGCTAATAAATACAACAAATATCTTTTCAGTGGTGCTTCTTTTCCAGTACTAAGCTAGCTAGTTCCTGGCTGCACCAACATACACTGGAGATGATGCAGTTCATATGCGACCGGTAACTAACATGTTTATTCTGTAATTGCTACTGTTCTTGTCTAGTATGCTATAATCTTCTGAGCTGCATTTTAACACTGCTGTCTGACTCGTTTTGGGCCACGAGCTTTATTTAACCATGAGCTGCTTGTGCAAATGTCCCCATTCTTTCTACTTCCTGTTGCTTTTTTTGCTATTTGCTATTTGTATCAAGAGGTGATGTTGACTGAAACATACTACCTAGCTCTACAGGTTGCCCAGACCTGATCTAGATGCTTTTGCATGAAAAGTTTGTTGTAGTTTTGCCCTAATTTGTAAAGATTCTGAATCAAGATTTCCAAGTGCGATATAAGCGGAGAAGCTTAGGATTTGAGCAACGGGAATGATCGTATCCTGATACATACAACACTAGATTGGGCAGCACTTACATCTTTGTATGTTATACATCTTTTTATTTATCGTATTTATACTCTGATTCACTGTAGGTCTTGCTATTTGAAGATAATGCTTCACTTATATACATACATGTGTTGAGCTCGCTGAGTGAACCTGACATTTCAAAAGTAAAAGTAATTGTACTTCTATGCATTTCTGAGACTTTATGCTAATTCAGATACGGGAAAACAGAGCAGAAATGTGTGTATGTGAGTGAAAGGGATATAAAGAGACTGACCGTGCAGCTGGCAGTCCTCTCTTGCCGAGGTCTGCCCTCACTCGCTCACCTACATGCCGATACACCTCAACCAGAGCTGTGATAGCGGTCTCCCGTACCTGCAGGATACACACATTTGCAAAAACGATGAAACATCACAAACACACCCGGGCTTGCACACATTCCAGCTTTCTCGCCTACTTTACCTGACTCCTACTGAGGGTTTAACCTAAAGATCTAGAGGTCTAGAGGTCATCCCCAAAGCCTTCTAGTCACCTGATTATTTATTCTGCCTTTACAAACCCTCTCATAAGTTACAAGCTCACTTTCTTATCCCTCTTAATCCTCGTCTCACTGGGTGATCTGGTTCCCAGCAGGAGCTCCCACGGCATTAAATACCCAAACATCAGCACAACAGAAATGTGGAAAACCCACACAAAAACAAACTCTTACTTGAGGGTTCTGGTCTCCTGTTAGTACACACAGATGCGGTACAAATTTACTCAGACCCAGTGGCTGGGCACCGTACCTGAAATAGAAAGCCAAAGATGAACACGGTTACTACGATCATTTCAGACTAACGAGACATTTATCCGCAAGGTAAATGAAAGGTTAGGCAAGTTGTAATTAAAACTTCTTTCCTGCCCAACAAGTGAAACCACACCTTCAGCAGACATCACATATACCTTAGTAGCTCTGTTTGGTTTGGAACAAGAAAAATAAAACAGAAGCCATAAACAAAGAACAGCATAAGATTTATTTTATGTCCGTACTAGTTTTTGTGAGGCATCTTCATTTTCATGCATATAGTAACTGAAAAACCAATTTGAAACATTACCATTTGTTAAGCAGTGTATAGATTAACTGAATCTTGACAGCTCGTCTGAGATTATTGTGAAGATTTACTTCTATGAACTTGCCAAAAAGAACAGGAAACTAACACACTAATAAAGTCGCCGAAACAGAACCTGCATGCCTGGGATGGGCACATTTTTGATGCTGTATAATAAAATCTTCAAGTAGCAGAATGAAGTCTTTGGCATTCTTGCATGTGCATGGACTTCCGATGATTGTTTTAGAAGCTCAATGGGTGCTAAATCTAACATTTGAAGCACATGTCTGAATTCATATATAGGTTTAAATGGTGCGTTATTAAATGGTGCTTATGTTTTTGTTGTATAAAAAAAGACCTTGGACACCCTCCAACATGCAACACGGTCTAGTGGTAAAACCCTAACTATCTAATGCGTCTATGCCGCAACAAGACACGACCTCTGGTCTACACACAGACCCTTTTTCATGTAGCTATACATTTAAAAAAAAAAAGCACACGGATAAGAAGATTCCCTCAGACTACTGCGTTTGTGCCAAGACTATGACTGAGGGAAAATATAGGTGTAGAGTATGAGCAGTGTGGTTTGTGTGTTACTAATACAGCATGCATTATAATCAACACACAAATCCACAAAGACAAAGAAATTAAATCCAATGGCTGAAAAAAAGGAAAAGCTGCACCGCTTGTAAATTAGTATCTTCAGCAAAATTACAAAAAACATCTATTTCATAAGTAACCTTATGACCGATCAAAAGCATTCCACCCTGTTAGTGCGTGCTTTAATTTGTCTTCTTGAATTCAGCAGTGGGTTATAAAGGACACTGCCCCCTGGTGGACCCCTCGGATTACACAGTACATGACAGAGAAGAATATTGAAAGACTCACGCATTGAGTGTGGCGACCA
Source organism: Tachysurus vachellii (assembly GCF_030014155.1). NCBI lineage: Eukaryota > Metazoa > Chordata > Actinopteri > Siluriformes > Bagridae > Tachysurus > Tachysurus vachellii. The sequence goes on from NC_083480.1 coordinate 7,943,972, forward strand.
GACACAAACACAATCCTTCTCTGCTTCGGTAGTTCTTGTGTTTAAAGCCAGGGAACAACCTCTCCCATACGTACTGCAGAGACGCAGAGAGAGAATTAATCATTATGTGTAATGAAACAGGAACAAGACAAAACAAGAAAAGGAAGATGGGCTGTCAAGAGGCCACAGAATGAGAAGTAAAGGCATGTGCAATTTTGTTAGTTTTTTTTTCCATCGTGTATCACTTTTGGTGGTGAAGAAACAGTGAGAAAGCAAGAAAGGTTACTAACCATGGGAGTGGCTGCCTCCTCCATCAGCTTGAGAATGAGCGCCTGTGCCTGATCTCGCACCTGATCTTTCGAATCACCCAGACGATCCACTAATGCAGGGACCACTGAGAGGGAGGGGGAGACAGAGAGGGGGCAAGACAGGGAGAAAAAGAGAATAAGTAGGAATTTTCTATCCTAAAAAAAGGACGCAGTGTCGTTTAAACATAAGGAAAAGCCCTGGGTAGAGGTAAGTAAGGATCAGGCTTGGAAGTCACTGGATTAGATCATCTGAATACTTTGTTTTTTAGTCTCTTGTGTAGTCCTTGATTCCAAAGAGGAATGAGGCTGTGCTTGTGTGTGTGGGGGGGTTGCTCTGTTACTAACAAAACAAGCTGTTTCCTTGGTAAAAATGAGAGGGAGTTCAGCCAAGACAGCTGAGAGAGTGGCATTCATCTGAAAATTATGTCATCTTATGGGTATTGAGTCATTACGGTATTCCCCTTGCTACAAAAACAGCTTATAATGGGATCATTTTCACATTGTTTTAATTGAGATTTTATATCATATCCATGAGAAGCTGTAGTTTGTACAAGAACACACTTTACCTGTGCCTACATAACCTCGAAAGCGTTCGCTCAGCCGGTCAACAAATGCGCTGACAATATCGATCCCCAGCAATGCAACCTGAAATCAGATAAATCAAATTGTTCTCGTATTTTGCCCTACGTACAGATATATGAATTGCAGACAATGGTAGATGAGACAAACTAAAAACAGAAGAGAAAAATATAACACGTCACATGCTAATAGAATGCAAATTCAGCATTTTGTACCATTCAATACGTAACCAAGAGCACTTCTGAATTAATCTGTAGACAAATGTTATGTCTGGAAGAAACGTTCTGAATACTCGTGTGTGTAAACGTGTGTTTGAGGCTTGCCTAGGGATTGCTGCAATATGTTTCTTGGCAGTGCAGGATGGAAGTTAACATTCCAGAGAAACAATCAAATATTCACTACATCCCTGCAACTCCAGCTATGACCTATTTTAGTCAAAGGATCCAAAGAGGATCTTGACTGAGATCAGGCAGGTAATGGTGTATGAAAACCTCTGCTTGGTAACAAAATACCAGAGTTTTCACACGATTCACGTTTAACATCAATCTAATATTAGGAATGGAAAGTATATAGAGTATAGATATGAGTGCATATAGACACTGATAGATTCAAATGTCATTAAATGTTTAACAATCCATCGGTTTTGCCTTGTGACAAAGTTATTTATCATCCTGCTGTACAGTTTCCACCTCGGACACATGAACTGGCTCTTAAACTTCCTTTGATGGTAAAAACACCTGCTTGAACTTGTTAAAGAGACACTGCAACATCCCTTCATGAGGATAATGAGATTCATGGCAGACGGGCTTAGAAGCCATCACTGCGTTCAAGAAAAAACCTGCATCACAGAACAGCATGTGTCCAGACTCTATAAAGCCAGAGGGTACAAACAAGTAATCCACACACAGTCCTATATCTGGTTTTCATTTTACTGGGAAAAAATTTAAAAATTAAAAACAGAGCATCTAAATGAATGGCATTCAGGTTAAATAAGTGAAACATCATGCAGCCATCTCACCTAGCAACGGTTCAATTCATGTAACATGCATGGACCAAGAGTTTACAATAAATTATTCATTCCAAGCTAATATGATTTCTCCCTCAATTACAAAGAAAAATGACATTTACAAAACAAAAACAGCAATGCATTTTTCCAGTTTCAGTATGCCACCATTCTTAACATATATACTGATATCTGTAATTACAATTTGTGTCTTAAGTACAAGTCATACAAATTTCTGTTACACAACACTGCCATAGGGCTTCTGTAACAATAATGATCAATTCACATGTCTCTGTATCACTGACAGGGATGGGACGGCCTTCAAAACGTACACATGGTTGTCACGCTAAAAATACAAACATACTACACGGCAGAATAGTTGAAAAGAGTCTTCTGGACCATCTTTAAAACAGAAAAAGTCTTAAACGCCTACTACAGCTCCTACAGAATACAAAGGGCTGTTGAACATGTTTACTGTTAAACATGTCACAATTTAGAGATCACCTGTCATTATGGCTACTTGTCATATTATAAAAAGATTTTAGAATGCCTGTACATGAAGTACATACAAAATTAATGATATGATGTATTTGGACAGGGTAACATTCCAGACTAAATTACACCATTTCTGTACGTAAAACTCTGATATGAATCGGCTTGAATAACATGTCATATCTGATGCAGCATCGCTCCAAAATTTAAAGCCGGCGCCAGTGTTGAGTCTGAGTATTGAATCGGTGCATATTTAAAAAGGAAAGCCTTATCACCTATAAAGGAAACACAGGCGTGTACATGAACGCTGTCTCCTCCAGACCTGAGAACAATACTGCCCTGGTCCCATCCCCCAGCCTCTCCCAGCCTGGCCTGAAGATGCTCACCCCATTTCCATTTACAGAAAAATCAATTCTGAAAACAATGAATGAACCAGCATTATGATAGAACACTGTTACGCTTGTATATTTGAAGCTGAAGTCCAGTAAAACCTTTATAAAAGTTAAAAAAATGGATAGAAGGAAACCTGCACGAGAAGGATCCAGAGAAAACCTATATTCCTAATGATTGATAAGAAATAAATGATAAATTTTTCATGTTGTAAAAAGAGATCAGATGAGATTTAAAGGGCACTTTGGGAGAGATACAGCTTTACTACAACAAAACCACAGTTAACTAATAATCTCGGAAAAAAAGCCCACAGGTCCAGGCTGAAAACAGAGCACATAAGAGATGAAGGGAGGAACCCACAGTGTACCTTGTAGTTGCTGGAGTTCACCCAGCCTGTTAGCTCGTCTATGGTTTTATCCAGGCGGGATTTGTCCTGATCCACGTCGCAGGATCTCTGTGGGTCACTCAGGTAGTCAATGAGGTCTGGACCGAGCTGCAGCCGCCGGCTCACGTCCTTCTGCAAAACTTGCTGGTAAAAATAGTCCATGTTGTCATTCTCCTCCATGCTTGTATAGCAAAGCCGAAGCTGCTCACTAAACTAAAAGCAGAGTCCAGAGCTGAGGTCAGGGGGTCCAGTCTACAGGAAAATCCCTCAAATATACCAAAAGATGTCACGATATATAGATTTATATATTAATATAAAAAACTGAAAGGCTTTGTGAGCCAAAAAAGAAAGACTTGTACAGTCCAGACTAGATGAAATTGATGTGTGGCTGAAAAGCAGAACTTGGGAGTCCACGCAAATAAAGAAAAACAAGTTCAGAAAAGTTTGAAAGGTTTGAAGTCTACAAAAGTGGCTGGATAACAAAATCCCAACGAGATAAAGAGACACATCGCTGTGGTATCGAGAGAGAGAGAGAGAGAGAGAGAGAGAGAGAGAGAGAGAGAGAGAGAGAGAGAGAGAGAGAGAGAGAGAGAAAGAAAGAAAGAAAGAGAAACACAGAGAGAAAGAGTGACACAGATACAGAGACAGAGAGAGAGAGAGAGAGATAGACACAGAGAGAGAGAGAGAGAGAGAGAGAGAGAGATAGACACAGAGAGAGAGAGAGAGAGAGAGAGATAGATAGACAGAGAGAGAGAGAGAGAGAGAGAGAGATAGACAGAGAGAGAGAGAGAGAGATAGACAGAGAGAGAGAGAGAGAGAGAGAGAGAGAGAGAGAGAGAGAGAGAGAGAGAGAGTGTATCCTCTGTCTGAATCCTTTCTCGTTAGCCTCAGTAGCTGAAGCTGTGGCTAAAACGCTAGCTAACTAGCTGTATGGCTAAAAGCTTAAGGCTGGTTGTCCTCGGCTCTGATTCCTGGTTTCTCTTCATTACTTGTCTCCATTTTCATAGTAGAAAAGCTGCCTGTGCGGTTTTTCTCCTCCGAGCCTTCGGTTACACTGTAATCCCAAAATAATCCACACTCCGCCGCCCCCTGGTCAGGACACCGGCCTGCTGTGTACAGGCTAATGAACAAGAGGCCGCGGGGTCCTTCAGCGCCGCACAGCTGTCCGCCGTAATGCCGGAACAAAAGTCGCTGAAACTTCAACAAAGCTGTATTATCGCAATAATACACCAAAGAGTAATGTCACTAATTAATAAATTGTTTTTTTATTTTTTTTTTTTACATTTTTTTTTTACAATTACAATTACGAATGACTGTTATAAATGTTCGGTAAATGATAAAAGTCATGGTAAGATTCACAGGCAGATGGATAGAGCGCCCTCTGCCGGTGGAGAATTGTTTAACTCCAAATATAAATACACTAAACCAAATATTTTTACTTTAATTCTCACATTTTGGATATCGAAGAACGAAATATAGAAGTTGAGAATCTTTTATACAATGTGTTTTTCGCTGAGAACAAAATTCAGTTCTTAAAGGTCAGTTAAAATTAAAATCCTAAACCTATTGATGGCTGGATTCAAAATCACACCAAAAATCATGCAAACTGATGCAACCTGCATGATTTTCATCATGGCAACTCATAATGTAATGTAAGTCAGCAGTGTGTGTGGCCCCTAGTGCTGGCAGAAGACCCAGACCTGGTAGATCTTCACCCAGACCTGTTACAGGGCATCAGTGAGCTCCTGGAAAACCTCTGGTGCTACTACTAGACTGTGTGCAAGTTGAGAACCTGCTTTCATCCATAAAACGTGGTTAAGGTATGTGGTACCCTAATGGTTAATGTGTTGGGCTACTGATCAGAAGGTTATGAGTTTGAACCCATGTCTGTGACCACATGTCAAACCAGTGGATGTCAGGTTCTCATGCCATCTTCATGGATTCAACAGTTTGGTCAGAGACGTAGACTCCTGGTGGTCATTTTATAGGTCTTTGGCAGTGGTTCTGCTGCTGGGTTGTTTGCGCTTTTCACGTCCAAAATTGTAAAAGAAAGAAACCCTATCTATTCTAATCCTTGTGTTTTTACCCCATCTGCTTGTAAAACTGAAAATTGCAATTGAAACTTTAGGTTGAAAAACATCATTACCATTAATTTATATATACACTCATTCAGCACAATGCATGAAATCATGTTCATACAGGTCAAGAGTTTCAGTTCAGAATAAGAAAATCGTCAGATCTGTGACTGTGAATATAGTTCATACAGTGGTATGCAAAAGTTTAGGAACCCCTGACAATTTCCATGATTTTCATTTATAAATATTTGGGTGTTTGGATCAGCAATTTCATTTTGATCTATCAAATAACTGAAGGACACAGTAATAGTTCAGTAGTGAAATGAGGTTTATTGGATTAACAGAAAATGTGTGCAGAATGCATCAAAACAAAATTAGACAGGTGCATAAATTTGGGCACCCTTGCCATTTTGTTGATTTGAATAACTGTAACTACTTAGCACTGATTAATTGGAACACACAATTGGTTTGGTGAGCTCATTAAGCCTTGAGCGTCATAGACAGGTGCATCCAATCATGAGAAAAGGTATTTAAGGTGGCCAATTGGAAGTTGTTCTTTTCTTTGACTCTCCTCTGCAGAGTGGTAACATGGAGGCCTCAAAACAACTCTCAAATGATCTTAAAACAAAGATTGTTCAACATTATGGTTTAGGGAAAGGCTACAAAAAGTTATCGCAGAGATATAAGCTGTCAGTGTCCACTGTGAGGAACATAGTGAGGAAATGGAAGACCACAGGCACAGTTATTGTTAAGGCCAGAAGTGGCAGGCCATGTAAAATGTTGGAGAGGCAAAGGTGAAGGATGGTGAGAACAGTCAAAAACAGACCACCTCCAAAGATCTACAACATCAACTTGCTGCAGATGGTGTCACTGTGCATCGTTCAATAATTCAGCGCACTTTGCACAAGGCGAAGCTGTACGGGAGAGTGATGTGAAAGAAGCCTTTTCTGCACACACGCCACAAACTGAGTCGCTTGAGGTATGCAAACGCACATTTGGACAAGCCAGCTTCATTTTGGAATAAGGTGCTGTGGAGTGATGAAACAAAGATTGAGCTATTTAGTCATAACAAAGGGCGTTTTGCATGGCGGCAAAAGAACACCGCATTCCAAGAAACACTTGGTACCCACAGTAAAATTTGGTGGAAGTTCCATCATGCTGTGGGGCTGTGTGGCCAGTGCCGGTACTGGGAATCTGGTTAAAGTTGAGGGTCGCATGGATTCCACAATATCAGCATATTCTTGAGAATAATGTCGCGGAATCAGTCACAAAGTTACAGAAGTTACGCCGGGGCTGGATATTTCAACAGGACAACCCAAAACACTGCTCAAAATCTACCTGGGCATTTATGCAGAGGAACAAGTACAATGTTCTGGAATGCCATCTCAGTCCCCAGACCTGAATATCATTAAATATCTGTGGGGTGATTTTGAAGTGGGCTGTCCATGCTCGGCAACCATCAAAACTAACTGAACTGGAGATGTTTTGTAAGGAGGAATGGTCCAAAATGCATTCATGCAGAATCTAGTCACTCATTAGACTATAAGAAGCATCTAGAGGATGTTATTTCTGCTAAAGGAGGCTCTACTAAAAAATTTTTTTTTTTTTTTCCCCTGTTGGGGTGCCCAAATTTATGCACATGTCTAATTTCATTTTGATGCATATTGCACATTTTCTGTTAATCCAATAAACCTCATTTCACTACTGAAATATTACTGTCCTTCAGTTATTTGATTAAAATTAAATTGCTGACCCAAATATTTATAAATGAAAACCATGGACATTGTCAGGGGTTCCTAAACTTTTGCATATAACTGTATATTGCAGATACAGCAGTCTCTAGACTTTACACAGACTGCATAGTAATGAGAAACAACATGAATGTGCATGGGTTCAGTTGTACCCAATAACAGTGAATGTAAATGTTGTGCTGTCCCAGGGGTTAAATTGGGATTTGCTAGATGAGGTAGTCCTTCTGCTAAACTTACCAACAATATGTATTATTGGACTGGTTGTTATACATTGTATTGTAATAGAAAAGTTCACTGGATTTAAAATTCAATAAAAAATACTGTAAAAACTCTACCAAATTGAGGTCAGCATGTGAAGATAGATATGTAAGATACGAAGCTCATCAGTCAAGCATGTTTCAGGGTTAGGCTTCTAGAATAGAAGGTTCTTTAATCTTTATTAATGAAGTAACCCATGATGGTAGAAGCAGAATAAATTCAGAAGTTTACAAGAACATATTTTCTGCTAATCTGTAAAGAATCTGATCCAATCTAATCGTGGGGAACCTCATCATGCAGTACACAAAGACACTAGCAACACCACAAAGGACTTAAAACATGGAAAAAGTGGAAGATTTTACACTGGCCAAGACAATTACCAGATCTAAACCACATTGAGCATGCTGTTCTCTTGTTGAAGAGGAGACTGAAGGTAGAAACCCAGTAAAAAAAGAACTGAAACAAGGTGCTGTAAAAGCATGGAAGAAGCAGCACTAAAGTAGAACAAATCGGTTTGGTGGGTTGCAAGCAAGGGATATGCAACCAAATAGCTGCTATTTACTGTAAGATTATATGTTTCAATACCTTTGCAAACATAAAAGCCATGTAGCCTGTCTCCAATGGTGGCATGTTTTAAGTTGCTTAACATCTAGCTGTAAATATTTTGCAAATGAAACCCGAAATCCTGATGAACTGTCACATGTTAATCTTTCATAGCAAAAAACAAACAAAAAAATGGACTAGAGCTCTGTATTAAAAAAAAGTATAATAGGTGATTTGAACCACACTGAATGTGACACACTGCTCAGATCTTTTATTTAAAGAAATTACAGTAACACCAGAACACAAGGACAGTCAGGTAGCTTTTTTCCCCAAATGGTTATCAGAAATATGAATGAACGATGAGGGAAAGCAGTTGTCCTGTACATTGCGGCAGAATTACACTTCACACTTCATCCTCAGTAGCAACAACAATAACCCACCAAACATAGATGCAGTGCTTGCTTTTTGTGTGGTGTGTGGTCCAACACCTGTATATGTTGCTCCTGCTTTCTTCAATGCTGACAATCAAAGAAGCAGGAAAGGAAAAGAGCTGATGAATCACATTACAGACCTGAGTCTTTTATCTCGGAGGCTGGATTTCCCAATGTCCATTCCAGCATTGAAAAATCAAAGGCACTCGCACCCAAAAGCCATCATTATTGATTAGGAAATTAATTCAACAGTCATCTGCATTAGTAACATGCGGCCCAAGGTGCATTCAGTTTTTCAGTGCTCAGAACTACATAACAAGCATACAGTATGCAGATTATATATGTGCACATGGGGAATTAAATTGGGGAAATAATGGGAAAGGAGGGAATTTAAAAAAAAAAAAAAAAAAAATTGTCATGGAAAATTACATTATATATCCTGTTAAATAATACTGCAATAATAGGCAGCAAGCAAGATTGTATAAGGGAATTGTAAAAAGAACACAATTTCACATTGAACAGAAAACCTGGGCCTTTAAAATATTGCACTTAGAACTTAAAATTCATCTTTATCTGTTCCAGTAGACGTCTTCAGTAAATATGATTTTTTTTTTTAACGAAGTCACTCATAATATTCCTTCATTCCATTGCTAGAGCCTAAAAATCTGAATGAGCCCATTCTGTCCACATATATACTCCATCTCTTCCTTACATTTTCAGCTCTTTCCATGTATGGAAATATGTTACTGTATGTATCATGATCCATCAAAATATTTGATCAATTTTCTGTAAAGAATGCTGAGCACTGACAGAATTATTCCACATTATTCCAGGTTGAACACAGGTTGCTTGTTTGTAGTGTTATGTTTTGTTTTACATAATTGAACATTCTCTGAATCGGTTACTATAAAAGTCCAAATACAGAACTGTCATGTCCTGCTCCTCACTTATCTAATCTCATGATATAATGCATCCTGTCATGAGGAAATAATTCATTCAAAATTGATAACAGTGGATGAAGAAGTAAACATTGTCTGGTTCTCATCAAGCCCTCAGAGACCATCCCATACGAGGTTCTGTAGCCAGTAGTTCGATGTCTTTCTGCTTGAAGTACATCCTCAAATGTGTTTTCTACAAATCCAAACATGAAATATTTTACAAAGTGGCTTTTCCCAGTCTCTTCTCATGGTCAAAGGTCAGATTTTACATAGTAATTATTCTTTGTATTTTGAATGATAATTTTTTTCAATAATTTGTGTAGCTCCATCCCGCTGCCCAATAAACCCTCATTGATCCAACCGTGCCGATCCCAGCCACACCTCCGTGTAGAGCTTAGTGGGAGTAGCCAGCAGGAGCAAGGTGTGGTTAAGAGTTTGACTGACAGACTGACTCTCCATGGTATGCTTCAGAGGCCCCATCCACTGTCAGAGTATGACGCAGCAGCGACAGAGACGTTGCCCCCCTCCATGCACCGAGGGAGGGGGTGTGACTGGTGCAAAGTAGGCATGGACCTTAATCTCAGGAAGGTGAGACTAGAGAAGAAGATACAGCATTAAAAACACTACTGGTTGGAGGTATGCTGGTATACACTAAATGGCCAGAAGTATGTGGACACCTGACCATTACACCAATATAGTTCTTCCTCAAACTGTTGCTACGAAGTCAAAAGTAAACAACTGTGTTGTCTGTGTGTCCTTTTCTAGCATGACAATGCCCCTGTGCATAATTCAAGGCCTTTTGAAAACATGGCTCACCAGCAATGGAGTGGAAGAACTCTATTGGCATGCAGAGAGCCACTGTGAGATGGATGAACCTGTCAGTTGTCCACATACATTTGGCCATACAGTGTGCAGTGACACATCAGTAGTAATTTGTCAACAGACAGAGATTTTGATTTTCAGTAACCCTCTCTGTCATGGTTGAGATACACATTTGCCTTGAAATGTATGAAACTACATGGAGTTGTTGAGAGCAGGTGCTTCAACAGTTTTCATGCTGGTTTATGCTTTTGACATTATAATGTAAAAAGTGTGCACACACTATTTTTCTAACCTGCAGTTCCTGTCATATTTTCTGTTATAACAGTTCTATTCTTTCTCTGAAATAATAAGACAAAACACAGTTTCTCATGATACTGAGAAACTAACAAGTACAGAGTCCTGTCCTGAAGGCAGCCATGTTAACTAAGCTTGTCCTAACAAAACTATGCTATAGAAACAATGTATAACCAATGTGTATTGGCTTTCTTGTAAGATTTGTAAAATATTAGATTTTATTTTTATTTATAATCTGGACAGATAAACACATGTAAATATTAAAATTATAAAACCATTAATTAAACTAATGAATATTTGACCACAAATCCCCTATATGCATATTTCAGTAGTCAGTAGTCAGTGAGGCAGTTGATGACTCACTCGTATACGTTTGATTCCGGCGCGAGTGACTTGCTGACAGTCGTAGAGCTCAATGCGCTCCAGTTTTTGGCAACTCTTCAGGTGCTCTAGAGTGATGTCTGTGATCAAGGGGCAGTTATCCAGCTCGACAACTTGCAGGCGCTCCTGTCCACACACACTGCTGCTCAGGTGTCTAATCCCATCATCTGTTATCAGTTCACAATGTGAAAGGCTCTGCAACATGCAGGATTATGAACACAAAAAGGAAAAGTTTATTATGTAGCTTTGTAGAAGCCAACATTCTGTTTTCCTATTTCCAAGAGTAAGGGCTTCTGCAGAGTTGTCCTCCTAGGGCTTTCGAGCCATATGCACCAAATTCGGATATGTTGTATACGCTGGTCTTAAGTTTGTTGCTATTACTTTTCTAAGCGATCCGAGTTCCGGTACTTCCGGTACTGGGTCTCAAAATGGCCTTTTTCCCCATAGACTCCCATTATAAATTTTGGAGGTTTATAACTCGGCAAGGTTTCGAACTACCTACACCAAACCCGGCCAGCTCCTTTAGGGTGATACTCTGAACAACGTTTTAAATTTGTGTACCGACTGGCCTTCCGGTTGTGCCGCAGCCCCGCCCCCAAAATATGCAAAATCAAAAATTAGCACAACATGGACATGTGACGTATCAAAACACTCAGAACAATGAGGGGAACTTCCTCAAGAGTATTCAGATAATTTCACATGCTTGTCTCCACTTGCCTCCAAATGTTTTGGCACCCTAGCTTTCTGTCCACCTGCTTCGAAAAGTAAAACTGTCCCTTATGTCCACTCGCCTCCATAAAGCACCGGCCTTTGCGAATACTTGCTTCATCAAAGCCAACATCAAAGTTTGTTGTGACGAACTTTACAAATCTAGTTATCCTGTGTTATCTTATAAACAGTTATTCATATACTTTTATCACGCACAAACACACAGTCCAATCCGAAGGCACTCACCAGGGCCTGGAGCCGAGGGCAATGGATTGAAAGCTGAACCAGAGTGTTGTCAGTGACCTGCAACGTCACAAAAAAAATACAAAACAAAGATTAAAAAGTTAAAAAGATTATCTATCTGCCATTTGAACTATGTTGAATTATAATCGTGCACTCTCTCTCGCGCGCACACACTCTCTCTCGCGCGCACACACTCTCTCTCGCGCGCACACACTCTCTCTCGCGCGCACACACTCTCTCGCGCGCACACACTCTCTCTCGCGCGCACACACTCTCTCTCGCGCGCACACACTCTCTCTCGCGCGCACACACTCTCTCTCGCGCGCACACACTCTCTCTCGCGCGCACACACTCTCTCTCGCGCGCACACACTCTCTCTCGCGCGCACACACTCTCTCTCGCGCGCACACACTCTCTCTCGCGCGCACTCTCGCACACGCACACACACTCTCGCACACGCACACACACTCTCCCGCACACACTCTCGCGCACACACGCACACACACTCTCGCTCGCACACGCACACACACTCTCGCTCGCACACGCACACACACTCTCGCTCGCACACGCACACACACTCTCGCTCGCACACGCACACACACTCTCGCTCGCACACGCACACACACTCTCGCTCGCACACGCACACACACTCTCGCTCGCACACGCACACACACTCTCGCTCGCACACGCACACACACTCTCGCTCGCACACGCACACACACTCTCGCTCGCACACGCACACACACTCTCGCTCGCTCGCACACACACTCTCGCTCGCACACACTCTCTCTCGTGCGCACACACTCTCTCTCGCGCGCACACACTCTCTCGCGCGCACTCTCGCACACGCACACACACTCTCGCACACGCACACACATTCTCGCACACGCACTCTCCCGCACACACTCTCGCGCACTCTCCCACACACACTCTCGCTCGCACACGCACACACACTCTCGCTCGCACACGCACACACACTCTCGCTCGCACACGCACACACACTCTCGCTCGCACACGCACACACACTCTCGCTCGCACACGCGCACACACTCTCGCTCGCACACGCGCACACACTCTCGCTCGCACACGCGCACACACTCTCGCTCGCACACGCGCACACACTCTCGCTCGCACGCGCACACACTCTCGCTCGCACGCGCACACACTCTCGCTCGCACGCGCACACACTCTCGCTCGCACGCGCACACACTCTCGCTCGCTCGCACACACACACTCTCGCTCGCACACACACACTCTCGCTCGCACACACACACTCTCGCTCGCACACACACACTCTCGCTCGCACACACACACTCTCGCTCGCACACACACACTCTCGCTCGCACACACACACTCTCGCTCGCACACACACACTCTCGCTCGCACACACACACTGTCGCTCGCACACACACACTCTCGCTCGCACACACACACTCTCGCTCGCACACACACACTCTCGCTCGCACACACACACTCTCGCTCGCACACACACACTCTCGCTCGCACACACACACTCTCGCTCGCACACACACACTCTCGCTCGCACACACACACTCTCGCTCGCACACACACACTGTCGCTCGCACACACACACTGTCGCTCGCACACACACACTCTCGCTCGCACACACACACTCTCGCTCGCACACACACACTCTCGCTCGCACACACACACTCTCGCTCGCACACACACACTCTCGCTCGCACACACACACTCTCGCTCGCACACACACACTCTCGCTCGCACACACACACTCTCGCTCGCACACACACACTCTCGCTCGCACACACACACTCTCGCTTGCACACACACTCGCGCGCACACACTCGCACGCGCGCACACACACTCGCACGCGCGCACACACACACTCGCACGCGCGCACACACACACACACACTCGCACACACACTCGCGCGCGCACACACATACTCGCGCGCGCACACACACTCGCGCGTGCACGCACACTCGCGCGTGCACTCACACACTCGCGCGCGCAAGCACACACTCGCGCGCGCAAGCACACACTCGCGCGCGCAAGCACACACTCGCGCGCGCAAGCACACACTCGCGCGCGCAAGCACACACTCGCGCACGCAAGCACACACACACTTTTTAAAAAAGCAATCATTTTAAAAACTAACCCTGTAAAACACATCACAGTTTTTTTTGCCTTCTCTTCCATTACATTTGTATTAATTGAGGTAAAAGCGCACAGCTGATATTTTCAGATGTAGTTTACATAAAAAGGAGTTAGAAGCAACCACTTTCTCTAACTGGCCCTTACACTGCTCACAACACACCACATCACTACTAAAAATTTATTTTAGTCTTATGTTAGGCTTTTCTGTACCAGACTGCTTAGGAGATTTGTCATTAGTTGCTGATAAACTGTCTTTAATATGAAAATATGATTATATAATATGATTGTGATCCTACTTAGGAGATCCGTTTTAATACTTACTGTATGGCCAAAGTGAGCAGGTCCCACCTTCCCTCTCCTTCCCTATCCTCCCCTCTGTTCCCTAACCTGTCTCTGTGCTATGAAGTCAGCAGCAGATGTTCCTCCTACTGGATGCCATAGTAACATTTAGCAATGGGAGGTACAACTAGCATTCCACTTTTGACAACAAATCAGTTTTCTTGCTTCTAAAATCAAACATTCTAGAAGAGAGCTTGGATCAAAAATTGACCAGTGTATTTTTATAGCATATCAGACGAGTATCACCTGCTGGTACAGGAGCCACTGGGTGAGATCCAGCTCCAGCAGTATTTCAGGATGGAAAAGACTGCTGCTTATTAATATAAAAATAAATAAATAAAAAGTATGTGTGCCACAATATGTGACTATTACTAGACGACATCTGGCACTTTCACAGATGAGGAGAAAAACATGACCAGTGTACACTAAATTAGTGATTTATTAATACTGCTTATTATAACTCACCAAAATACATTCCTCTAAATCCATTTTCTCCAAATCATGACAATTCTGTAAAAAGCCATAAAAACAAACAATATATTCATCAGAATCCATATTAAAAACAAAGAAAACTGAACATTTTATTTAGCTTTAAGATGCTTTTTATGCTGTAAAGATCACTATAAGAGTGTGTTCATGTGCATACAATTCATTCCACTCACCCTCGCCAGAACAGTAAAACCAGCATCAGTCACATGAGAGCAGCGCGCAGCCTCCAGGATCCTAACAAAATACATTGGGGACAAAAATGACAGAAAACACATATGAGGGAATGGTGGGTTAGAATGCATGCATGAGTGTAAAGCCTTACTTTAACCGTTGGCAGTTGAGGCCAAGTGCAGTCAGAGACGCGTCCGTGATGTTGCTGCAGCCAGACACACACACCATCTGCAGCTTGTGACAGCCTCTGCACAAACTCACTAAACCCTCGTCTGTTATCTGCTATAAAATACAGAAAAATAAATAACTATATAAAAAATACACACAGGCCAATTTTATCTATTCTAAAAAGCTCACAACGCACAGGGCAAAGTGTGTGACTTCTATAAAGCTCATTTTCATTTAAAAAAAAATCAAATTAAATAAATTACTCCCGAGAGTAATTTTGTTCAAATCTGGAACATGCCACATGAAAACTAAGAATGCCTCAGAAATACCTGGGGTGTGAACTGAACTTTATTGTCAGTCATATAATTATATTAATGATTAAAAACCTCCACATTTACTCCAAACATAAACGCAGAAGGAAAAATGGACTGAACATTGCACCTTAAACAGTCATAGCTACTGTATATATTAGAACACAAATTTTACCTGAAAGCAAAATGTGGCTGATATGCTCATGTGACATGATATGATCATGTACAATTGTATGTGTATATATTGTATGTTTATTGTAAGTTTTAATCAACGTTAATGTGGTAAAGTTTTGTTTTCCCCCATCAATGGACAATTAACACAGACTTACCGTGCATGATTGCATGTTGATTGTCATGAGCTCAGGACAGTGCTTCTGAAGGTGCTTCAGTGCAGGATCATCCAACTAAAACACATATTTTAACCATATTTTAACTACACACTCCTAATTTAACAACCAACCGAGTTAATCAGGCTTTCAGGAGCAGCTGAATGTAGAGTCATTAGGTTTACAATGAAGCAGTTATTACATGAAATATAATTGTATAAATATAAACAACTGAATCTCGTACACTATTTTTATTGCATCCATTTCAAGTCCTTTGATTATATGTTAATGAGTAAATTACTTTATCTTTTCAAAAAATACAACTGACATGCTCTTGTTTTAAAAGGTTATTGATGCTTTCAAAGTTTAGGCCTGAAGAGAACATTGAGGAAGATGAGTTAGGCTTTGTGTGTACTACTAGGGGTGGCTGACTATAGGAGGAGGAGGAAGAGGGAGAGGAAGAAGAAGAAGAAGACGAAGAGGAAGAGGAGGAAGAGGGAGAGGAAGAATGAATCCAGGGCAGCAAAATAAAATAATTAATTCCAACAGGATTATTGCTGTCTTTCTAATTGGAGTGAAATGCTTCCATCAACCAAGTTCCCTACCTGAGACCTCTTTTGTGTGTTGAATCCCAAAGATCTTTTTCATGATGCTGTGTGTGAAACTGACTGGAAGTGGGTGTCTTTAAGAAGTGCTTTCCAGCCACCCATCACCTCAGGTAAGACTGTAGATGTTGTATTCCCTGGTAATAAACTTGTCTTGAACATCCTGGAAGCCAGGTGACTTATGTGGCAGAATGTAGGTCTTATGCTCCCGGTCATATCACATTTTTTTCAATCAGTCTATTAAACCTACAGATTTCAGCAACAATGAATCTGCAGAATGTGTCCAGTCCTATTATTGCATTGACATCTGGACCATACAACAACCATGCAATCTTCAGGCCAGCTCTTTTCTATTGAAATACCAAGTAAGACAAGAGGTGTTCTTTTGTATAAGCAGTGCAATGAATGGTGGACATCACATTTGCCCTTAAGACAAATTGGAGACCTAAACCCACCTAAACCCTATTGTGACATACTAATCAAAAAGAACGATGTCCTCCCCATGGTCCTACATCTTTCCTTGATGGAGGTTTTGCAAAGTTATCTTAAAGCTCAAGGGTATGAAAATATTTCAGCAATGTGTATAAGGGGTTATTAAGGTGTTATACACTGCTTCTGGTGGTTATGTGGGGTTCAAAGGACATATGTAAATATGTGCCTTATGTAAAATAAGTGCATATTTAACTGGTCTTATGTATAGACAGCATGCTCAGTTTGTGTGTGTGTGTGTGTATACCTGTGTGCAACCTCTGAGGAACAATGCTTTGATGCTGGTGCAGCCACGGCTGAGCGCCTCGATGCCATCACGTGTGATTTGATCACACCAAGATAGGTTCAGATTCTCTAACATGCGACAGCCCTCACTGAAATGCACAAATTAATAATTTGAGACAACACCTAACACCAAACACACAAACACAGACACACACAGAGGTTGATTTTCTGTTATGTTGATTATCTTATTTGAACTGTTAATTTAAATAATTACTAAGTATTTATTATTCGTGAAAACCATCACTTATATATAATAAAACATGAAAAATGTATTTATGGTTCATATCGTCTGATCATCTTTTAAAAAGAGTAGTAACATGAGTCAGTTTTTTTGTAAAAATTAATGGCAAACATTAATGTTGAGGTTCTCTTTGGGTGTGACAAGATTGGACAGGATTAGGAACGAGTACATCAGAGGGACAGCCCATGTTGGACGTTTGGGGGACAAAGTTAGGGAGGCGAGATTAAGATGGTTTGGACATGTTCAGAGGAGGGAGAGTGAGTATATTGGTAGGAGAATGTTGGACATGGAGCTGCCAGGCAGGAGGCAAAGAGGAAGGCCAAAGAGGAGGTATATGGATGTAATTAATGAGGATTTGAAGCTAGTGGGTGCAAGTGTTGAGGATGCAGAAGATAGGGTTAGGTGGAGAGAGATGATTCGCTGTGGCGACCCCTGAAGGGAAAAGCCGAAAGAAGAAGAAGAATGGCAAACATTAAAAGGAACTTCAGTCAATTAGAGTTAAATTTCTTAATTCTTCATTCAGCTTGTTGTGGCTTGATTAAGCATTGCTTGGCGGTGTTATTATTTTTTGGTGTGTTTTATTCTCGCAAAAGTGTAGCTCAAATAGATACCAGAAGGTATCACAGGCATAATGACAACATGGGACTGTTATCCACAATCTCACACAAAACACTCAGGTTTGTGGATTGTGAAGTAGCCTGGCGCTTTATGTCCCATGTTGTCATTATGCTTGTGATACCTTCTGGCTCTCCCTTTTAGTTGAGCTGTTAGAGTTAGACCTGCCACAGCCCTCACTCGCAATATGAACCATTTTTAACCACTGTGGAATAAGATCATACTTGATAAACTGTGGTTTCTTTTGCCCTGCACACCTGACTAATTCATCCTGATGTTCTACTTCTGCTTGGTGCTCTTGCACTTGTGACACACTTTCTGCTGTTGTGCATGTTCCCTCATGGATGGATACCCTAAAGATTTGAACTTCCCAGACCTTTGCCCCACTCTCATCTTCTAAACACATTTAGTACTGTTTGTATTGTCAGTACATCGTTATAAAAGAGTAATTAATTATAATCTCACTATTTGGTGTCACCCACAAGAGAATGGATTCCTTTTACATTCTGGTACCTTTCAATGTTTCTTCCTTGAGTCATCTCTGGGTGATTTTCTGTGTGCCCTTTGCGTCTGGCTTGCATATTAGGAATCTAAATCTACATCAGGATTTCTGTAAAGATACTCAGTGACATTTATATTGGTTTGAGAACCTATAGAAGAGATGAAAAAGCTAACTGTTAAACCTTGTAGAGACTTTTTAGACTTGAATACATTTACATACATTCTGTAAAATACAGATGTTGAAAAACATACTGATGTTAAAATGTGAGCAAATTTAAACCTTGCACATATGTTTATATTGAAATGTAGCCCATACCCATGGTATATTGGTATATTTGTTATATTTTCATAGCACTTTGGATTACAAACGAATAGGAAAGGATGCATCAGTTCAACCTGGTAAGAATGTAGGCTGCATTTCTTTGCTGTGTTTGAAAACTGCTGCAAAATGGAACAGCCTTTGGTGCGACAGAGACAAATATAAAGCCTACTGTTTGTTTTTTTAATCTAATTTTTCAATGTCTCTCTGTTTACCCACGGAACAATATCTGCTCTTACAAGCTTACATCATCGGAATACTGTAGATTTTGTTAGCTGCTTTCTGCGCATTTTATGATCCGGCACAAAAAAACAAAAACAAAAAATACAAATCACAAAGCTTTTTAACAACAGCCATTAAATACTTATATCTTCAAATGAGGTTTGATTAAACCAATCATCCATGATACACAAGCTGATTAGTGCAAACTGTAAAAGAAAGCACATAAACCAGAGTGCTTTATTTATTTCGGTGTACTTCCAGTGTAAACTTCACATCCTGTTACATCCTTCACCCTTTACACTGAAAATAGAGCATGAGCACTATAGAGATGCAAAGGGGTAGGTAGTTTGGGAGGTCATTAATCGTTAAGAGAATGATTACCATCTTTAATCAAGAGCATCTTCCTCCTCTTAAGGTTCTTGACAGATATCCATCATATCTTTATCCCTTTAAATAAGTTGTACTAAACATCACGGGAAAGGTACAAGTTTCATATGAGACTTTATTTAAGTTTTGATGCACACCAGAATACTACTGCTTGTTGTATCAAAATATGTTTTTTACTCACTACATGTGGAAACAGCACATAAATACATGAGCAGCAATTTCACTATTTGAACACTGATGCCTTGAATGTTTAACCAAATTACTTACATGCACATCACTAATGCTGAAAAATTGTGTAGTAAAGAGGAGCCTTGAATTAGCACATGCACTATCATGCCACAGTCCTTCGTAAAGCCTCTTATTTAGCCAGTATTATAAGCTACTCATTATCTTGTTACAGTGAATTGGTCTTGCCTGCATGTTCCTGTAGGTTTTATTTTATATTCCACCATCATAAAAAGTCCACAAGCTTACTCTCACATGCACGTTGCCGTCTATGACTCGTACACAAGTTCCTGGTTAAATTAGATCCTTTAACTCTTACTTCCCGATACCTGAGCCATAAGAACATTCTGATTAAAATTAAGATCATGTTCCTGAGGGGAGCTTACTCAGTAAACATTCGTTAAGGAACAGGCGTGTGTTTTACCACTTCAAAATTTTGACGCCATTTTATGGTTTCAGTAGAATTATTTGGATTTTTAGACTTGACATTGGAAAGACAAAAACATTAAAAGCTTTTTTTAAATTCAGAAATATATTGTAAGGAATTTCAGTGTCAGCAAGAAAGCTGGGTGATGTGATCTGAATCCAAATGTCTTAAGTTCCCAGACTGTAAGGCTGATAAGCCAATGTGCGAATCATCATAGTCACATAGAAAGGTCTTTAAATCTGGCCACAAATTCACAATTTCACATCAGGAAGATAAATCATAGTAAAGAAACAGAGGCAGGGTCGATGTATAAATTCTAAACCTTTAGATGCTGAGGGTTCAGTTTGATTGAATCTCAGGTGCTTCATTATGGCCAGGCATTTTCCCCATGTTACACACAATAATGAAATACATGACAAAAAGTAAAGACATGACAAAAAAAAACAACCACACAAATGAAAACTACACAATACAAAAAAAAAAAAAAAAAAAAAAACAGAACCCATGCCAGTCATCATCTATAAATTTAAATTCATTCCTGGGGAAATGATTCGCCCCGTGATTGGTACCACAGTTTTCAACTACAGTGTTAAAACTGTTTGCAAAGTTCCAGTTACATAAAATGTCTTGCATCTAAAAGCTCTGGATAAGCAGTTAACACTCCTAAATTGTGAAAAGAGTGAAGTTTTAATACTTAAGGTTTAGTAGTCATAAACCTCTACAAAACTGCCCCAGGTATAGACTGATGTAGCCCGCAAGAGTTAATAATTGTACCATACCCTCATTTTCAATTAAACATTCACCTTAGAGTCACCTAAGGCTAAACCCAGTTTGTCAGATTCCTATTAAAACTCTGCAAAGGTTAGAAACTCGGGTAATGGCGTTCTGGACTCTTATTCATTAAAAAGCCATCAAAATACTTTAAGCCATTAATTCAATCATTCTCAAGACATTTAAATGTCTATATCCTTGCAAATGCCCTATCTTCAAACGGAAAAACTCACAGGTCTTAATGAAGGAGCCACAGAGTTAAGAGTTCATTAAATAAAATGGCAATGCAGTGTGCAATGAGATTAGAGCCCTGACTGAGTTTATACATAATGTACTGTGGAAGTTCTTTGGTAGAAGTAGTTTGTATCAAGAGGTTTTGGTGTTTAATTTAACTAAAGCTGGTTGTGCATTTACCCCAAAGCACTGCAACAAACATAAACTTCAGAAACCCCAATCAGAACTTATTTACATCATTGTTTATAAACTGTAAAACCTTTTATTCACCACAGGATTTTTACTTTTTATTATCCTTGAAGACTAACACTTAAGTAGTACTGGCAGCTTATTAATTGTCCCACAAGGGGTGGGGGGGGGCACTCTCACACTTTATGTTCATTACTGAGGTATTCCTATTTAATACTTGTACTGTCTATATTGTCACACATTGTCTGTATTGTCTCATATATTCTGTTTTGTCTTGTCGTGTCTGTTTTTGTCTTGTATAGTCCAAGCTAAATGTATAGTGTTAATGTCTGTACTTTTGAGAGTCACCAACAGTTGGAACCAAATTCCTTGTGTGTGTCAACACACTTGGCCAAAAAACCTGACGTCTGATATTCAACACTAACTGGATTCTTTCAGGAATGTTCACAGAATATAAAATAGGCTACAATTTCCCCAAATAATTTTTCATACCTTATATCCATACAAAAAAGCAACAGCAGATAAGCAAAAACATACAATGCAAAAAAAAAAGACATTAGTAAGTGACATTACTTTAAAAATAGTCCAATTTTTGTATTTCCTATTAATAGGTTACACTAAACCAAATATATTATTATTCAACTTTTTTTTTTTACAATAAATGTAAGCTTTACATTTTCTTATTCATTTGCCTGATCATTTTACTTATTTCTGGAAATTAAAAAAAAATGTAAAAAGTTCCATGGCTACAGATATGCAAAATCTTCTGTTGATAGCAAAAAACTGTTTCAAGCTTGAAGTTAGAAACTGTGATCAGAAATAAACTTAATAATCTTATATTCAGTTAACTGTAATCTTTCAGTAGGAAATCTGAGAAAATTTTGACTTTGTTCAAGATATTATCACTTGATGTTATAGATCTTACTTTTTGTACTGCAGAATTTAAAAATCCAATGATCCAAAAAAATTGTGACTAAATTGTTTAAAATCCTAACAAATCCCTAAATACATAAGCCATGTAATTCCACTTCATCTTCTGTGCCATATGCTCACGTGGGTGTTTCTGCTGATTGTGAGTGATCACGGCACACCACATGGGTAGGAGGAAGATGTGATTTGACTGTGGACATCTGGGTTTTTCAAGATTTTACACCATGTTTAGAATGAAGAAGCTTCTGAAATGTGTTAGAAATGTGAATGGATGAAACCAACCCAATCACCTAATAATACGTCACCATAACAACCTTACT
This sequence comes from Tachysurus vachellii, assembly GCF_030014155.1. Classification (NCBI taxonomy): domain Eukaryota; kingdom Metazoa; phylum Chordata; class Actinopteri; order Siluriformes; family Bagridae; genus Tachysurus; species Tachysurus vachellii. The sequence goes on from NC_083480.1 coordinate 7,966,255, forward strand.
GTAAACACTGAATAACACATTGGTTGGGTGCAGGACTGTAATAAACTGTGATTTTACCCAAGTATAATTTTAGATATCTTTGGATATTTCTCAGCCCTAACTGGTATCAAAATGGAAACCTACAACGTAACTAAACACTTGAAGCAGGTTTCTGAAATAATGCTGCTGAAGACCTGAACTCTTTTAGAAACACACATTTATTACATAAATCTATATATTAGCTGTTCTCTTAAGCAATTTACTACAAATTATAAACACTTGAAATCTGAGATACAACACATGGGTCTAATCTCAGGTTACTGTTATTTCAGCTTTGCTCTAACCGTGACAGAAAAATAACCCACACTGCCATATGCAAATATACCAAGATCCCTTCAGGTAATAGAAGAACTCTTATCCTTAACAGACAATGGCTAAATAACAAGCAGTAGGATAATAAGTAGTAACACTAAAACAGGTTTTAGCTAATAAATACCCTCTTTTAAACCCATTAGCCTGTTCCTCAGGTAGATTTTTAAAAACCTGTCACTGACCTTAATGCCTTGAGTGCATGGTTGGTGATGGACACACAGGACGTGAGGTCGAGGTGGCGGAGTTTGGAGCAGAACTTGCTGAGGCTGATGCAGGTGGAATCTGTGATCTTAGTGCAGCCATTTAGATTCAGATGCTCTATGTTACGGCAATTCTGTGCAAAAGTCCTGCCAAAAATAAGCAAAAGACCACTTGTTTTTTAAAAGTGAAATCTTAATTCTCAGAAAATAACAAACGTTTCTGTAAACATTGTAACCCAGAGGACCAGTTAATATCACTTCTAAACATTTAGGCATCTGTCAAAAATTATTTTTGAATGATTGCTTGTATTTCGTTGTTAAAATGCAGAGTTCATGAGCAATAAACCAAATTTAAAGAGTCTTCTTGTCTTATAAGCTGTCATGTTATACAGACGACAGTAAATGTAGAAGAGCAAATACAAAAAAATATATAACCATTCCATACTGTTCAATATCACAATTCACAGTTTAACGATTTAGTTTTGAAGTAAAGCAAATAGTGACTGTGAGTGAAGCTCACTTCATAGAGGCATCGCCTACACTGAGACAACCTCTCAAACTCAGCTGTCTCAGAAAACCGCCACATCTCTTTGAAATATTCTCCACCACACGACCCTAAAAAAAGAAAAAGAGAAACAAAGACAAGTAAAGTCAGATGAGAGATCAGGGATGACATCAAGGTGTATGCATTCAGCAACAAAGCTTCCTGACCCAGCACTAGGCCTACACACACAACCAAAATAAATCATTGCCTACACACACAGACAACAAATACTTTTCCCTATGCATATACACAAATAGTTGCACTATGCATCACATACATATACTCCAGCTATATTTCCTGTAGTAATTTAGGTCTCCTCTTTCACCTCAATATCTGTTTGGAAGTTGAAGAGATCAATCTTCTGCCAATTGCTTCCATCCAGTGCTAGAACATTCCATGCCTGTACAATTTCAGAAAAAATACAAAACAGATTTCTCATCATTACATTATAGTGACATTCCTTTCTTAACCTAAGGAGACAAATGTTAATGTGGGACATACCTTGGATACCTGGGCACACCTACACAGAGTAACCACATCTAGGTAGGAGAAAATCCTGAGGAAGAAGAATAATATGTATTAGAAATGATAATAAAAATGCAATGTGTAGTACAGATCAGACTGTGGACATGGGTTTAGGATTGAACCTACCTGAGCAGGAGCTCTTTGGGAAGCTTCTTGTTGATTGGGGCTTCATCACTGTTTGAGAACACCTGGGGAAGTTTTGAGCCAAGAAATCTAGCATTAATCATAAATGCAAATTTCACACACTGGCTCAGACATTTGTCTGACCAGATCCTAGCCAAGCTCAACAAAACGCTTTTAGATGAGCACTCACCTGATCAGGGCCTGCAGTTTGATTATATTAAGTCAACATACGTGTACAGAGACAGAAAAACATTGCAATCTAAAATAAGGTACCACTAAATTTGATGTAGCCTAAAATCTGACTACACTATACTAAATACTACAGTACAGAGCAAAAGCTTGCATACATACTCCTAAGGAAAAATTATGACATAGAAAAGATTTGTGTTTTGACCAACTAGATATTTAATCCTACTTGACATACCTCTCTTTTTTAAAATCAGTCCTCAGGACAGACAGCATCAAGGCTTTTTTGCATTTGGTTTATTTCAGACCATTTCCCTAAGGAGATACTGAATCTGGTGTTGGGTATTGATATCTGAACTGGCTCTGGCTTGATACATTATTAAATCTGATTTTACATATGTACCAGTCCAATCCACAAATGTGTACAATATTAAATGGCACAACACAAATCTTGGGTGTGTCTTAAATCCTGAAGACGTTGTACATCTAATGTTTTGCTAAATGTGTAGATAATCACTGTATTTCAGTGCAGGGTCAACATCAACTATCTACTGATAGTAGAGCCCTGAGATCAGTACCGTAATAAATTAATAGATAAAATAAGAGAAATAACTGCATTGTTGTTTTTCCCCATATATTTTGGATTGTTGTCCTGATGCAGGACACACCCCACAAATCATGGACAACCAGAAATAATTTTTGTTCATTATCAGAATTTATTTGTTACGTTCACTAGTATACAAGGAATCTGATCCCTGGTTGGACTTATACGCATATTACACAATGACACAATAAAATATGTAAAGGTACGGATTGTTAAAAGGACCGCTTGCTATTGGGGACTATTGCTCTGGAAGGAAAAAAGAAATACTGCATTGTAAGTAAAAAACAAAAAGGATATACTGCACAAGGAGAGAATGTTGCAGAGATAAATATTGCACAGAAATGTTACTGCCTCTTGAACACAAACCACGATGCTGTGACCGATAGTCATCGTGTGTTTGAGGCATCAAAGATACAAAAAAAAACATTGAACCATGAAGACTTTTGCAATCAACCGTATGCGAGTCCTGTGAGATCAATTGTCAAAACAGTAAGACACATGATATATATAATGAGTAGGGTATATAATGACCCCATACCCCCTATAAAAGGGGCTTTAAATAATAACATATATACCATTTACAGTGGGTTATATCTCATATAGGGAACTACAAATACACCACCTAAAGAGTGCTACCTGACCCCTAAACCACACTATGTACTATCAGAGGTGGCGCACTGTTTTCACACACACACACACACACACACACACACACACACACACACACACACACACACACACACACACACACACACACACACACAAACACACACACACAAACACACACACACAAACACAAACACACACACACAAACACACACACAAACACTGTGCACGCGCAGAATATCAGATTGATCCAGACTGCACCGAGAGCTCGAGGCAACCAAGATAAACGGATTCAGGCCTGAGAGCTCAGCTGTGTGCGATGTGAGGATCGGATTAGGGACAGCTGTCAAGCCGTCATGACACGTAAAAACACACAGGCTAAAAACACAAGTCCGCACGTACACACACACACACACACACACACACACGCGCGCGCGCGCACGCACGCAAATCCACACAAACACACGCCCTGAGACATTCGGTCACGCACATCGCCCTTGTCGCAATAAAACAGCTCTAAAGTGTCCCCACGTCACCTAAAACCTGCGTTACCTCGAATCTGCCCTTGGTGATGCTGTTCATCTCCGCCGCGATATCAACAATTATATACACAAGTCCGGACGAGCAGCGATTTGTTTTTATTTGTTATTCTCCCTTTACAGCAGTGTGTCTTCCAAGACGGTGAGCCGCGTGTGCTTATGTCGGAGACCGGAGGAGTCCGGGGCTTCCGCCGCCGACCATCCCAGTCAAAATAACAATAATAACATGGACGAGGCAGACCGCTGCTGCTGCGCTATGACCTCACTTCCGCCTCACGAGTTGCTACCCTGACTACACTTCCGCTCGCACTCGAGCTCAAATTCCAAGCTCTGCAGTGAAAGATTAACGCATATCAAAGTAATCCCATAAATAAAATCCGAGTAAATTAGAACCGTTAAATAACCACTTAGCTTTAGGGGTCTTCATCCGATTAACTCCGGCTTTTAAATTCTATAAACTCGTTTTCTAACAGGCCATTGGCTAATGGCGCTGTGACGTCATATATGCGGGAAACGCGCGCGTGGCTGATTGTTTTGATAATGTACATGACCGAGATGTTAGTAGTTACTTAGTGCATACAAATTAAATTCCTCCATATTTACTGAGCAAGCTTGTTAAAGTAGAAAGGACATGAATTACATTGACATGATTTACTGTAGAGTGTCACCCAAATGAGGATGAGGTTCCCTTCTGTGGTTCCTCTCAAGGTTTCTTCCTCATGTCCTCTCAGGGAGTTTTTCCTTGCCACCGTCTCCGGCTTTCTCATTAGGGATAGGGATAGATATATACTATTTTAAATTTTAAGTTAATGTAGTTTTTAAATTAATTTTAAACTTTAATTGTATATATACATTTATTATTATTATTATTATTATTATTATTATTATTAATAATTATTTTTTCCTCTCTTTTCTGTTTCCATACTTCTGTAAATCTGCTTTGAGACAATGGGAATTGTTAAAAGCGTTATACAAATAAATTGAATTGAATTGAAATTGTTATTTAACTCATATTTTCCCTGAATGTTTTTCAAGGTTTTTTTTTTTTTTTGGTAAAGACAATGGATCTGTATAGAAATGTGACTATTCAAATAAACATTTCAGGGCTTAAATAGTTCTTTGCCGTTCAATTTATTCAGTATGTGCCATTCACATTAGTCACGTCAGTTGAGGTTCTAGTCTCATACATCTATATAGGCTTGAATCTCTTACTGTTTTATAAAGTTTCAAATGTTTATTCATGTACATTTACATTTACAGCATTTGGCAGACGCCCTTATCCAGAGCGACGTACATAAGTGCTTAAATCTCTAACATTGAATACATTAGCTTAGTGTAGTTAACTTAAAGTATATACGGCACTCATTATACATGTCAGATACTTTGCATAATTATTCTGCTATACCTATAACATTTATAATTCTATATTTAACTTCCCCAAATCTCAGTAGACCTTTCTCACAACAATACAGTTTAATGTAAGCAATAAAAAGCTAGACTGTGCACACTAAGCTAGCTAGCTAGTTCATTTCAGTAGATCATGTGGGACAGTTGCACCAGTAATGAGCAGTGCACCAGTAAATTAGAGAGTTAGTGCAGGGAGTGGTTAAAACAGTCACATTATATTATTTTAATGCCAGTCTACTGTAAGTTAGCTCACTTATCTAATGGAGGAATAGCTTTGTAGAAATGGTCTGTATCAAAAACAGGTCTCCCACACACTGCTGGCTTTCCTCAAAACCTGACTGTCAAAAACATTTTGCTGGACAAAATATACCTGATTATTCCATTCAAATCGAGAAGGTATCACTCCATGTTTAGGTGATAAAAGACAATGATTTTTCAAGTAGTCAGATTCTTTGAAATGCTGGCTGCAGATGTGTGTGCTGCCTCTTGAAATCCAAAATTGTCCAAGCAAATAGAACAAAGCCATTTCTTTCTCATAAGCACATTGTTTGGAAGTCAGTGAACGTTCAACTAAAAATGTTTGCTTGAATTATTACTGCATTTTGGAATGCTACAATTGCTGTAACTAAACAGTAAGGGTCAAAATGTCTATCAAATATGTTTCTGTGTTTGTTTAATCTAATCTGCTAATTGCGATTAAACAAACAAATGGATAAGTTCATTCGACATTCGTTTAACGGAAATCACCAATGCGTTTTCCTGTTTCTGTTTGAAAGTCAGTTATGTTAGACAGCTAGCTACACTGTGACAATAGGTATATCAAAATAGCGGTCGATGAAGTACTGCTGATGTATTGGTGGAGCAGAAAAAGAAGTGCAGATGTCATTTAATCCTTCTAGAAAATACAAGCATACTAGCATTTAACTTTAATCTTTTTCAGAAGAACATATAGCCCTTGTAATTCCTACCTATTAAAGACCATTTTGTACCACCTTCACTTCTACTTATGTCTGGTATCCACCAAAATTTGGATGAGAACATCACACTTTTCAGTATAATTGTACAGATCATACAGTTTATACAGTCTATTTAGCATGTTTCATTAAATTTCATACATTCAAAATATCTGAGAATGATAAAAAAACAAAAAAAAGCCAAATCTTAAAAACCACACATATGGGAACACTACTTACTACAGCTCTGAAAAATATCCTTCATTGCAGACTGAAAAGTCCAGGCGGTGGAGTCGGACCTGATGCAACACCTCCTACCTGGGTGGAGTTAATCCAAGTCCAGGGAATGGAGACAGCTAAATGTTTCAGGTTAGATAAGTGTGCTGTTCCCGTGTTGTAGAGCATGTCCTGGATTGAATCTAGTCCAGCACCTTCTCCTGGAATTTTGGTTCTGGCTAATTTACACTTGGTTTTGTAAGGAAGACAAAATTACACACAATACTGGTTTATAGTAATTATGATAATGGAACAGATAATGTCTCCTTTCACAGTTCCCCACAATTTTTTGGGCTGATTTCTCTCAAAGGCTTGCCACGTGGTGTTGTCACATGCTTGTTCCAGCAAATTTAGAATTATACTTGTGCACAATTTCAAATATAACACATGAGCGTTACTAAGCATATTACTTACTCTACTTACATCTTAGTAGGCTATATTTGGCCCCCATGGGTAGCTGATTTGCAGAGAATTATCTATTGTATTATCCCACCCAAAGACAACAGCAGGGGGCAGAAGAATAAGGCCATACTAAACCTGTCAAATGTAATAGCCCTTCCCATGATACTACTGCTATAAATTTGTTTGCTTTAAATTGGATTTGGCAGAAATTTCTTACTATCAGTATTTAATTTGTAATGTTCTGATCAGATTAGAGGTTTCTGTCTGTCTCTCTCTCTCTCTGTGTGTGTGGGTGTGTGTGTTTGGGTGTGTGTGGGTGTATAATATGAAAATGTCACTTCATTCCTGCACATGCGCACACACACACACACACACACACACACACACACACACACACACACAACTCTTTAAGCAAATATTATCTGAAGCTATTCAGACAGACCCTACTTGTGTTGGCCTCTCTCCTGCCACTTACTCACTAAAACACATTCTTTGTCTTGCTTGCTCTCTTAGTAGACACACACACACACACACACACACACACACACACACACACACACACACACACACACACACACACACACACACACACACACACACACACACACACACATTTTTAATTCTTTTTTAGTTGGGTATTTCATGTATATTACTGTAAATGACATTATACCTACACCTAACACTAACCATAACCTAAATACATCCATTTAGCTTGGTGACTTTTTTGCAGTTACAATTCTCTAAATAGCTCCACAAGATCAAAATTTGTCACATATATCTAGAATTATGGGGATTGGTTTTTAAGATTTTTTTTTTCATTACTTGTTTTGGGTTATGTGTAGGCCTAAATGTAGGTTAATGCTAGAGTTAGGTGTAGACTCTGCAATATTTAGCTCCAGTAAATCACATTCAAACGTCTGGCTGCTAGATGTCTCTAGGTGTAGGCTTTGAATCGGTGGGATTGTAACTGCAGTTTGATAGCAGAAACCTTCATCAAACTACTGTGGGGTGATGCGCCATATTTTCTCCTGCCACTTTTAGCTGTATAATAGGCATGGGCAGAGTTTAGAGAGGCGTGCCTGGGTGACAAGGCAAAGCACCTAAATATGCTACAGCAAACTCACAGGCTGACAAAACATGGCCAATAGGGCGACGGGTTCCCACTGAAGAGCATGGGCCACGGTGTGAGCAAGTCCCCCTCCCATCCTCCGCTTACTGCGAAGCGCCTCTGTTCTCCTGCGCTCTCACTCATGACGTATTTACTGACAGCACTGTGAGAGTTTTCACACAAGTCCTCCAGCAGCTCGGTGATGCGCCTCTGGTCAGATAAACCGCCTTTTCGCATCAGAGACTGCGCCTTACCTCTCCTCGCCTCCTCAGCAAACCCTAGCCGTTTGGAGTGCGCAACGAGCGCACCTTTCCGAGGGACTTTAGTTTGCCCCACTATAAGGACTAGTGAGTCTGCACTATGGGACCAGTGTGTGTCCGAGAACTCGTACTCTGGTCTCTGCTTGCATGCTTGGCTTGGTTGAGCGTTGACCTCGCCGGCGCAGATGGTGAGTTTGTCCATTCGAGATCATTGCTTTTACGCACTACATCAATACGCACCGACACTTCATGGGTTGTAACGATTTACACAAAAGACAATTATTCCATGTTGGTACGTGAAAAAAGATTACTGTGGACATAGACAGACAGACAGACAGACAGACAGATAGATAGATAGATAGATAGATAGATAGATAGATAGATAGATAGATAGATAGATAGACAGCTCATCCACCTTACATAATAAATATAATAAAATATATTTATACATAATAAATATACATAAAAATATACTATTGTATATATTTTGACTTGGTAATAAATATATTATGCTTTTAATACAATAATGATACTTTATTTATTTATCCTTCATTACCTCAATAATATGTCAGTACTATTTACATAAAATTAATAACTAATAGATTTATTTATTTATTTGTTCGTTTATTTATTTATTTATTCGTTTGTTTGATTTTTTTTATATGAGCTGGCCTTATATTAATGGTACTAGAAAGAACTGGGTTACATACAAAACATCAAATAATATTTTATTTGTAAACTATCTTATCTTCTTCATTGCATCATCTGTGGTGCACCACCTCTGATTTAAAGTTAATTAATCTTAAACAACTGTTGGAGGTTTATGTGAATTTGCTATAAATTTGAACAGTTATAGGACCATAATTCAATTTAACGCAGTACCTAAACCTATGTTTGTCTTTTCTAGCACACAATAACAATTATTTTGTGAGATTAAAAAAGGTACATTAGACAAACCGAGTTAGGAAGCGACTCTGATCACACATCTTCTTCTGTTAAACTATTGTCCCAATGCAGTTTACAAGCTAAGTTCAAGACTTTATTTCTGATAGGGGCTCAAGTTCAGTAAATTTTTTGCCATGATTTTTATTTATTTATTTCTTATAGTTTATTTTCAATATTATTCAGGATAGAACATCTACAAATCCATTTGTGTACCCTTAGCAAAGAGTTTGAAATTGAATCTTGAGAAATATATGGTCCACCTGCCTTGTTGTGAGTTCAGTGTTTTCTCCATCCAGTCAGCTTTGCCATGTCTCCAGGGCTGGATTGATGGGTAGCAATCCCCCCACATTGCAATTATGTCCTGAGTTCATGTTTTTGAGACAAAGCCATATGGAACCTTTTTGGCCAGCTTACCATGCTGTTAAGACAGGACTGCTCCCACTTGTACTCCACATTTACAATGATAGGTTTTGTAGGCTCAGTATTCTTGAGCAGAGGTGCTGTGGTGAACTTGAAACCAAACTCTTACAGTAGGTTGTTTTCTCTTTCCAAGAGAGATGTCACTGTGTCACTTACAAAAAGGGATGTAAGAGTGGTAGCCTCTGCACTAAACTCTTGTACGAATTTCCCTGAATAAAATATAGTATTATAACCATGCATTCTTTAGGCTAGCAATAAATTAGCATCTATTGTTCATCTGTACAACATCACTGCTAAAGCATAAATCCATAACGAGGTTTTCAACTTTTACACATGTAGTTTTCAGGAAGTCTATGTACTACTTTTACATTATATGCCCCAGTAGGGATGCGTGTAGGCTACCAAACTTGGCAGTTATGCCACAGAGAGCCTCATTAATGAATGCTTTAAAGTGCATTAGAGAGGCCACACAGCATGCCCAGATGTAGTGGAAAATGCTGTTTTCCATTTGTCTCCCTCTTTTATACTCACCAGATTGTATAAACTGCATTGATTTAATCTGGTAAAATAGATCCACACAGCTGGAGTGGAGCAGGTGAGAAGTGATTGTCCACATTTTGGACAGCACGAGGAGGGAGATATGTGCCAGAAATGAAGCCTGGAAAATCGATTGCTGGTAGGTAGAGGTGTGGCCAATTCAATTCTATTCTAATATCTGATGCAACTCATGCAGGTCGTAAGCATTTAACAGGGGGAACTATTAAAAGTGGTTCCAAGACTGGAACTGAGAAGCAGTGTGTTATTGGTCTTATGTTGGCATCAAAACAGTGGGCAAGAACTCACAGTGCACTTTATGATATTAAAAAGTAGCGACCGTGTCATCCTGTCCAGAAACATTTACTCACTCTTAACACCTAATATGATCGCATCATTGTAACAGACATTTAATCATTGTGGCATTTAACAGCAAAGAAAAACTAATGACAAATCATTTATGGTGCGTCAGCTGAGGAGTGTCAAGTGGTCTGATGGTTGGAATTAACCACGTGATTGGAACTTTGTCATCATCTGCATTTTCTTGTGTCTAAGAGTCATTATATTATAGTATAAATTACATTTTTGCTGTTCTGCATTACATCAATTTGGCTAATTATTTTTATTTGTACTTTCCATTTCGGATCACCTTGTCACTAGCAGATTTGACGTCTTTGGTTGCTTTTGGATAAATGTACCATATGTCAATATTTGAAATCCAAATTGAAGTACTACTTTGGAGTAAATTTGTCGAGACAGTTAGTGAGTGCACTGTGACCTCACTACAATGACAGGCTATTACTGTTATTTTAATCCTATGTGTGAAACTGTGAATTATAAGTAGGTTTATGAAAGTTTTTCTTATACACAGGCCTGCTTAAAGTGTGTCTGTGCATGCATGTCTGTGTGTGTGTGCGCGTGCGTGTGTGCGTATGTGTTGATCGGGTGGGGTTATGGAATGGTGCTGACTGTGGTGTTTGTGTGTATATGTGAATTCATTTTTTCATCCTGGAGTCATACATCCTGTTTGGAGATGAGCTTCAGTCTTAATTTTGTACTTACCTTTTGTTGAGAAACTCTTTAAGTTAGTGTCCATGTGGCACACCCTATCACCAAAAATAAAACCTTATCCCTCCCAGTTTTGCATGCACACACACACACACACACACACACACACACACACACACACACACACACACTACCCTCATTTAAACTTACTCTACCATTATGACATATTCCTCCTATCTAAAGTGAAAGGGAAGTTTCATCTTCACCATGCCGAGCCTGTTTTCTTCAAACCCTGTGCAATTTTACTGAAATTCATCTTCTTAAGTACACTAGCACTTTTTTAAAACCTTTGTATTGTTGACTTGAGTAAAATGTGGTCTATGTATAAAATGTGGTCTCTCTCTCTCTTTCTCTCTCTCTATCTATTTTTCAGGTCGTGTCTTTCTGCTAGACTTGAAAAATGGTTCAGATATAGGCTTTGAGGCAGCTTCCAGTGTATGTGGACATCACGGTGCTCGGATGGCATCAGCAATGGAGCTTCGTCATGCTGTTGTTGAGTGTTCATTCTCTGCCTGTGCACGTGGTTGGCTTTCTGGTCCCAGCATTGGGTAAGAGCCCACAGTAACACATTCACACTTATTGAAACTATTTGTCAGTATGATTGCTTACATTTGAGAATAACAGTCCACATTTGCTGGAAGGCTGCTTTTGTGCACATTTAGAAGGGGCACAATATGTTTTGCAGAAACTTTCCATTTGCACCTGCAGGTATTCAGGCCCCTGAGAGAGCTGGACCTGTGGCAATGTCACAAAATACATTAGCACTTTCTCAGGGCTTGGTGTCTGTGCAATTCCACAGTTTATGTATATTGTTCAACATGAAAGCTCAAATCCCAGAGTAATTATCACATTGTAGATTTAATGTACGTTTTTTCTTTTCTGTTTTGAAGTATAACCGTAAAAACAGGTCAAACATTTGAATCATAAAATATATTTGCAACCTTTAAAAATAATTTATGCTGTTTAATATTTTTAATGCCTTACTATTAAAATGGATATACAGCCACTCTACAATTTTATGGCCATAAAGAATGCAAGAAGCTTTGCATACACAAAAATAAAAAATAAAAAGTCAGGAGCTCACCCTGGGGAAATGTATCCTATTATTGGTGAAACTGAATTGAGAGTTTGAAGGAGAGACGTAGAGTTTAGATACACACTGAAACAGAAAATAGTTGGTTTTATTAGGGCTGAGTGTCACAAAATTTAAATCATCCTAACTGGCAGGGAAAGTGTATAATGCAATGTTTATTTTTCTCTATCATACAATGATCTTTGTGCTGCAATGGTTTCATGGAAACTTGGCCAAGAATGAAAAGTTCTGTGTATGCTTTGCTTTGACTGACGTTGCTCACTGCTACTGTAAAACATCACTAGACTACATTTAGAACAGCTTGTAGATTACTAAGTTTACTTTTTCTTAAAAATGTATTTTTAATCAAACTACAGAATGTTGGATTAAGACCCCTTTAGGTGTGTTTAGGCAAACACCAGGAGGCTTCTTTCTGGAAACTTTAATATTAAAGCACAATTAGTGACATGATACAGAGATGGTTGTGCTTCTGGCAAGTTTCACACAGGACCTCTGGAGTTCATCAGAGAGACCTTCTTGGTCACTTTCCTGACTAGAGATTTGCTGTGATGACCTGAATAGCCAACTCTAAAATAAGCTTCTGTGATTCAAGATGTCTTCCGTTTAATCAAATTCGGCATCTGTGACTCAACACAATTCAGTCTCAGAAGTCTACAGACAATTTATTTGATCTAATGGTTTTCTTTTGACTCAGACATGCACAGTCAGGTATGATTCGCGTTTTGATTTTTATCTCCAATTACCTGAATTCAGCATTGGTAAATGTACCAAGCTTTAGTTAAGTTGTCAAAATATCTCTGTAATGATCAGTGGAAACAGGATTCACCCGAGCTCATTACAGAATGTCAGAAAGGGTCTCAATTGTTCTGTGTAACAAGTGTTAAAAACCTTTTATACTAAGCAGTGTTTTAGTAAATTCTTGGGTAAAACAATTTAATTTATTTATGTAATCAATTTTCGTCTGTAATATACCATGATAGTCTTCAGTTGTGAACTCAGATGTGGGACATTACCAAGGTAACATTACACTGTCCTAATGTTTTCCCAAAGTAAAATCTTGACACCCCATGCACACCCTCAACCAAACACGCACACACACACAAACACACACACAAACACACACACACACACACTCTCTGATTCTGACTCACATTTTACAAGTGAATGTTACAATGTGGGATAAGGAACCAATTTCTTGTCAACTTTACACACTGAGGAAAATTCCAACAGTGAAGAAGTGAAGCACCTCCGTCTGTTCAGAAAAAAAATGTTCAAAGTCATTTACCAATGTAGTACATTTGCTCAAATGTGTAGCTTGTTGCTATTGTGTTTAATATTTAACATTCTAGTATGTTCATGTTTAGCAAAAAAAATTTTCTCACCCCATCCAATATAGACTTTATTTGCATGCACTGAAACTATGGCAATCTAAAGCTCTGATTAAATAAGCCAGATCAAGACTCACTTAACTCACTGACTCAAATGATCCACTGACTGAGAGAGAAGTGAATCTCAGTCTCAGAATTCACAGACTTAAAGAGCATGGATCAGGATTGGCACAGATAGAACTGTCACAATTTTAATTATGTTTAAAGAATGTCTGACAGGAAAGCATATATCTTAAAACTACATAAAAGTGAACAAAAGTAATAAAACCTATCTAACTTAGGAAGAAGTACTGATAATAGTAACACCTGCCATTACTAAGCATTCATGCTAACCCATACACCCATATCCATGGGGCTCAATTCTTGCCTCCACCCTTTGTGTGTTTTATTTGTGTGTGATTTGTTTTTTGCATATTTTCCCTGTTCTTTGTTGGTAACCTTCAGGTACTCCCAGTTTCCTTCACATTCCAATGACATGTAATCTTATTGGCATCTCCAAATTTTCTGTAGTGTGTGAGTGATCATGGCCTGCGATGGTTGTTCCATTCCTTCATCCCCGAGTCCCCTGGGATGGGTTGCAGGCTCCTTATAACTCTGTATAGAATAAGCAATAAGAAAAATGTAAAATTCAAACTGCATTCATGTAAAGGTGACATTTAATGGGGCATTCTGATTCATTTCCACCAGTGAGTAGTAACTACGTTTTTTAATGGTCTGCCTGCAGGACAACAGTGTGCAGGAGTATCTCTGGAAGCTTACGAGCAGTGGACATGCAGGTGGAGAATGTGACTGAGACATATGAAAGACTGGCTGTGTTCTGTGTGAAAGACAGTGGTCAGTTAACTTTTTTTGTGAAATGCAGAGAGGCCTTTTGAGTTAATATTTTCAAAGTAATCTATTGTAAACAATTTGTAGATGAAATGTTCAATGTTTAAAACAGAAGTCTATTTTAAAATCTATTTTCTTGACCTACATGCACCAGGGGCTCCCTGCGGAGGTCCACCCTCATTTCCCAATACACACCTGCAGGGACAGACAGGCCTGGAGTTGGGTGATGAGCTTCTGTATGCCTGCAACCCAGGATACATTCTTCCCAATGGTGAGACAGCATTCAGCCTGTTGTGTGACAGCTGTGGAGAGTGGTATGGTTTGGTGCAACTCTGTGTAAAAGGTAAGAGTGTGAACAGTATCGAGATTTAACAAACTGATATTTAATAATGATATGTATTACTAGGTTGGTACAGCAGTTTTAAATGGCATTGACCACAGCTATTACACTTTTTATTTTTTTTCCCCAGTAAGTATACACCCAGTTTTACTTGCTTAATCAGTCCAGCTTGGTTTCCAATCAGCTATCAATTGTGCCTCTAATTTTGCTGTAATAAAAGCCTGCAGCCACATCAAAAGCTAATAATAAAGGCCCAGGAAATCCCTACCAATTACTCATTACTATACCTACATTACTTATTTTACTAACAGTAAAAATTCCTAAGAACATTAATGTTTTGCTAAGACTAACATTAATTGAGCTAAATAAGAGTTGTGAGTTTTATAGTCAGTTGTTAACATCTGTGTATATGATTTATTACAGATAAAGCTGAGGTCTTCATTGACTATGAAGACAAGCTCTCAGACGGCCATCATCTCTATGATGAGGTGCATCGCCTGAGTACGATGCCTAGACCTACTGATCATGGAGAAGAGGAAGAGTCTACACCTGAACCAGACCATTTAGAACCAGTCTTGCAAGTGAAAGCAATAGACAAGATGGAGAAAAACACTGCAGTGTCTGTAACAGAGCCTCCAGTATCTCAGCTAAGCCAAAAACACATGTTCTGGTTCCCCTCAGAGGCTTTCCAGGAAGAGGAGCATCCTCTTATCACCACAGGCACACCTATTAAAGACTCCACCACAGATGAGAATTACATCTTAGTTAAGCCTGGTGAAGACCAGTCAGAGCCTGAGACAGAGGATCATGAGGGTGGGTTTATCAGCCAGCCTCCAACAGACAAACCTGCCAGTCACAGTGTAGGGGGTACTGTGGAGTCATGGCTTGATGGATATCCTGTTCACCAGGAGGAGGAGCGAGCAGGTGGAGAATCTACAGGGGAGACAGTACCAGGGCAGGGTGTGGACATAGAGAATGTGACAGACAGTTTAAAGGTGGATGATTTTAAAAGTGTGACCAACATCCCAAAAGAGACAAATCTTGGAGGGGTTGAGCACAGACACAAAGAGGAACCAACTGAAGGTGTGTTTGAAATGCCTGAAGAGCAAGAGTTTAGTAAAGTGACTGATCATCAAGATGTGGGGGTTAAGAATGTAACTGGAAGCCTTGGAGAAAAGAGTTTTAGGGAAGTATTTTACAACCAAGAGGAAGAGTTTCACAGTGTGACTGACATGCCTCAAACAGATGTTTCTGATGTAGTGCCTGTTCTTTCTGAAGAAACATATGCTGTTACAGAGACACCAGCAGTGGAGGAGGTGGAAAGAGAAGCCAAGAGTCCAGTGGAGATAGAACATGAGAAAGTAGATGATATATCTAAAGATGAATTCCATGATATATTTGAGAGAGAAAATGATGTTGAATTGAGCCCCACTCCTTTAATCAGCCACACTCAGATCTCAGGTGGCCTAGATGAGACAACTCTGAAAAACACACCCAGCACTGCTCCTGAGAATGTCAGCACCAGTCAACAGGGGCTGGGTTTTGAACGCACTGCCACACCTTCAGGCATGGCACCAGTAGAAACCACGCCTGCTTCACCAGTCCATGTTATTAGCAATGTGGTCACACCCACAGTGAACGTCTATTGGAAAACCAAAGACATTGGCCATTTTGATGATCAGACTCCTACTGTTGATGATGCTGTAGTTGTAGAAACCCATGAGAATCAGAGTGTGATGGAAGGTGATGTGGATCGTAGCCTGGATCAGCCAGAAGACGATGGATCTTGCACTGTGCACCCTTGCCACTTAGCTGGTCATGGGCCAACTATTGCTGCTATCATTGTTGGCATTGTAGCAGCAATTGTGGGTGTGGCCTTAGGTGTATGGTGTTACAAAAGAAGGCAACAGAAGACCTCTCATTATCAGCTGAATGGAACTAACAGACAAACACAATGCATCGAACTCCAGCAGACTGTGTAACCTGACACAAATGGCTTACACAAACGGCACGTATGTTTGAACATTATAAAGTACATGCACCTATATACATACTAATATACACACAACGTGGGGGTATTTCCTCATGTCCCTTAAAGTAGAAATATCTTACTGGGTCGTGAGAGAAGTCTTTTAGTGCTTTGTTAAAACATTTTATTTTTTCATTTTTGCAGTGCAGTGTACATGTTATTTCTTGTGTTATACCTGCTTATATATAATGCCTAATTATTTCTTTGTGGATTTCCTTTCATTGTGTGGACTGCATTTGAAAGGCTATTGATGTTTGCGTTTGAGACGCTAGATGCTTGTTGGTATTTGAATTTTACAGGATAATAACGTTTTTCAAAGAACTTTGTTTCAGCCATAGCAGATTCAATATATGTGACCAGTAAAGTGTTTGTACACCGAATATAAATGCTGAAAACTGGAGTTTCAACAAACAGAGACAGTGAAACTTCACTGAGACCCATCAGTGAAGAAGCAAATATCAATCACATACATGTGAGCAATAGATAAATTATATAAAATACAAGAATAATAATTCTTTAGGAAGTATTTTAAATTTGTGATTATAATTTGCCGAAGTCAACAAAGGCAGGTTTTGTCTGAAAAACATTATTTATAAGAATCAGCATTGGCAGAAAGGGCAGGAGCACAGGCGAATTGGGTAATCAAAAGAAGAAAACAGGGAAAGGCACCACAAGGACATACAATAAGTAGCCAGGATCTCAAATACACAACGGAATTGGTTCAGAAATGCTCCTTACATCTGCAATATACTTGGAAGTAAATATCCGTATCTTAATGATATCATAAAAAATGAATCATAGAAGGTGATATTGAAAGTGTGAAGCCATAACAGAAGCATAGCAAGAGAGGACCAATCAACTGTAGAGCAATCAGTGTTGGGTCTTCTATACTGTGGAGACCCTGTGACAGTTATATATTTAGCTTGAAGGGTAGATGAGGTATTTTTGTGGGTGCCGCGAACATGGTGGAGACTAATTTAAACCTTTTGAGTGTAACAAATGCCTTAGTGTTTTATTGTTGTTGTCTAGCACTTTGACACAGACTGACTTCTTCATCAATTGTAGTTAACCGGAGTATAAATATATTGTAGAGCTTTTTCCATATTTTATAATTAACCAGAGTGAAGTGGGCATGGTAGATAGATAGGTATCATCAGTTGTGTTGTTTCAAGTGGTCTGATAGCCATCTTTAAAATTCTTATGTTATTTTTTACTAAGTAAAAGCAGCCGCCCATAAATTTCCATAGATAGTCACATTATGGTGGTAGTAACATGCTCTGGAGTATTAAAGCTTAAAATATCATTATTAAGAATCTGTCCCATGGAGCTAAAGTAAATAGTGTTGAACTGTATTTCATTTAGGTGAAATTGAAAATGAAATTTGAAAATGAATTAATTGATAAAGACATTTAAAGGTCACTTTATTGGCCAGATAACTGTCAATTAAATTAAATTAAATGTTATGAATTGCATAGACATTTAAATGTTAAATGTTCAAATTTCTCTAAGGAAAAGTCAGAATAATTAAAGAAATAATTTT
This sequence comes from Tachysurus vachellii, assembly GCF_030014155.1. Taxonomy (NCBI): domain Eukaryota; kingdom Metazoa; phylum Chordata; class Actinopteri; order Siluriformes; family Bagridae; genus Tachysurus; species Tachysurus vachellii. The sequence goes on from NC_083480.1 coordinate 7,984,524, forward strand.
AATATTTCTACACCACAAAGTATCAATTATTCACACTATATTTATACACATATATTTATAAGGAGTCGGATGCCAGGGAGTGTTATAATCTTTATATTTAGTTTACACTATACTTTGTAATTTGAAAACACATAATTGTTCACATATTTTTATTCTCATTGTGATTCATTGTAAAACAATCAGAAACATGTCCTGAAAAATACATCTCCAGTACCAAAACAATTTTGTGCCAAATACCAATATGACATGAAGCTTTTTATGTATTCATGCGGTATTGTAATTTAACAAATGATATTTCAGAGCTGAACAAGTGATATTTCAGAGCTGATATCAACTTGCCTGTGAATATCTTTTTAGTTTCAAGCTAGTGTCAGTCTCTCTTCATTTGCACAACAGCTTCATTTGTACATTAAGTACCTGTAGACTGAGTAGCTAACACTTGTCTGTGACTAGGCAGTCTCCCAGCATGTCACTAGTAATATTGGTGAAAGTGACGCTTCTTAAATTGTGTACATGGGCATGTTATATTCTCCAGTCACAGATATTACTGTATAATCGTTTAGGTTAAAATTAATTTATAGTCTGCAGGTTTAACAGGCTTGCCTTATTATAGTCTGTGTCCCTGCTATTTTTATTTCCAACAAATTGATATTCCGTTATACGATTTGATCAATAGCATTTATTTTAAGGCTTTTGTGATGTATCTGGGTATTACCTATTTGACCAATGTTTAATATGTCTTCAAACAGAAGCTCTAAGCTTTATTGTGGCATACGACTGCTGCACACTTGTGTGATAAACTAACAGAACAATTACAAATAAAATCCACTTGATTAATTTACATTTGTTCCTATTTGAAATATATGAGTGTATATATGTGAATTTGTCTGTGTCCATGGTAACTGTATACATGCTGGTAACTATTTGGAGCATTCAAAAAGTTACTGAAGAAAAAAACGTCCATGATTAAATTCAAATACACACACACAGTAACAGGATGAACAAAGGCTCATTTTAAAGTGTTTGAACATGGAGCATCTGTGCAGTTTATCACACCAATGTAAGAAACATTCACAGAGAGAGAGAGAGAGAGAGAGAGAGAGAGAGAGAGAGAGAGAGAGAGAGAGAGAGAGAGAGAGAGAGAAAAAGACAGGTCAGCATTTCAGGCAGAATTTAGGGTTTATGTGTGTGGGTGCGTGTCTAAGTACACATTCACATCTAAAATTTAAACGTTTGAACATAAGCTTTAGTGTTTAGTCTTTTCCTGTTAAATTTAGTCAGGTTATTTTAGGATCTGCACTTTCATGCTTGAGTCTAGGAATTTTGTGCCTTAGTGTGTACTTCTAATTTTGCAATTGCCATTTTCCAAATTGGACCTTAACAGTCATCTGCTGATTTTAACGTTTCTATAATATATACTTTGTTACAAGATAAATAAATTATACTTTGACCAATTTGTATAACAAAATTTGAGTAAAACAATATTTAAAGCATAAATATATTTTTTAACTTTATGACAGTTCCAGATGCTCTTAATATTCTAAACCTAAGGCAATACCTCAATCCAGAGGTAATTTTGTGATATGAATTATACTTAAATGTGTACGCTTGCAAAAATGGACAATAACAAACACGGAAGAATTTTTACATTTATTCAAAAATAACAGCAAATAGAATTTTGATTCATCCTGAATTACATTGATTGTACTTTAAGACAGCATGGAACAAACATTTAGCAAATACCGACCATTTGTTTGGTACCTATAGAATACAAAAGAACCCCACTGCCTGAAATAAATACAAACATAAGCTGGAAAAAAATTATTGTTCACAAAACACTTCTGTTCCTATCCTGACTTATTTTCAGTGCATACAATATTCATTTAATACTACTCCTCTTCAGCATCAAGATACTCGTCTAGAAACTCCACGACTTCTCCCTGATAAAGAGAAAGAGCACTTTAAACACAGTAGACTTTCATTGTGGTAATTTGAGGGCAAATCAATAGAAGGCAGGGCAAACAAGTGTGCGTGTCTTCTCACAACATGCTTCAAGGTTATAGCGTACCCTAATGGCTAAATGTGTTATGGTACACACCAATGGAGTTATTCAATAGCCTAAACCCTTCTAATCAAACTGTACAGGAGTAGAGCAGAAATCTAGTGTAAGTAGAGCAGAAATCTAGTATTATAATTTAATAAAAATGTAAAAAATTGTATTCTTAACATGGAATAATGCTGATTAAATTAAAAATGTAATACAGCAGACTGCTATAAACAGCAATGCTTTAAGAATGGTAAAAATCTTTCAGGCATGTCAGTTGTTAACTGGTATGTTTGCATATGCATTTGATTATTGTGTAAAATGTGTCATAATCTTTATTTTATTATGTACAAGAAAAGATTAGCCTGTTGCCAAAACTGACAGGGAAACATTGATAAAGAATTTGGACAAGCAAACAAATTTCTAAAGTTAAACAGATATTGTACTTGTTTAAATCCCCTTTTTATTACATTAGTGTTGAGAACACTAACACTAGAATGCCTTGTGTGTGTGGAGTTTGCATGTTCTTGCATGCCTCGGGGGTTTCCTCTGGGTACTCCGGTTTCCTCCCCCGGTCCAAAGACATGCATGGTAGGTTGATTGGCATCTCTGGAAAATTGTCCATAGTGTGTGATTGCGTGAGTGAATGAGAGTGTGTGTGTGTGCCCTGTGATGGGTTGGCACTCCGCCCAGGGTGTACCCTGCCTTGATGCCTGAGATTGGCACAGGCTCCCCGTGACCCGAGGTAGTTCGTGTATGTGTACTCAGTATGTACATATCTATGTATATATATATATAGATTACGTATATATATAGATTACGTATATATATATATATATATATATATAGATTAAAACCCAAATGCTTGTGCTAATACTGGAAAATACCGAATTGGTTGTGTGACACAGCCTGATGCAGTTTCCTATAACAGAGGTAGCTGTAATTATAAGTTGATTATTTTCCTTAAACAGCATATCCCATATTCCAAGAGATTTATATAATATAAATAATACAGCTTGTCAGGTTACTATGACACTCCAAAGCCCTCAGTCCTGACGACTTTCTCATGTTAGAAAACAAAGCAACAGCTTCATGTCTGACACTGAATATGAGCGTCCACTATACAAGTCACACTAAAATACATCTTGCAGCCAGAACACTAGTGCCAGAGCTGCTATTTTAGAAACTGCCCAATGTAATAATTAAATATAATAATTAAATATGTTTAACGTAAATTGAAAATATTAATTGGTATGAATATTTAAGGTTATTTATTTATGAATTATTTGTTTATTGTATTGTGAATTCACAGAATATCAGAACAAATTACAATCTTTTTTATTTTGTGTTACAAAGTGTTAATATAATACTAATTATGCTTTTTTTACCTCATCATCCTGCCGCAGCTTTTCTCTGGCAAATTTTAACATCTGCAGCTGTAGTGTTGTCTGATTGAGGTATCGGATTGCCTCCTATGAACAGTAACAGAGAAAACGATGAGACAAAACATTACTCCTGTAAATGTAATGCAAAAACATGATCTATGCATGATCTTATAAAAGATAAAATGGTATGTTTGTATGGGACAAGTGTATTTATTAGGACAGGAAACACTGACTGGTCTGGGTAGGAAGTCCTCATCAACAAGACCTAGCTTCTCTTTGTGATACTTATAATAATCCACATTATTCTTCATCACCTCGTCATCAGGGTCAAAAAGCATGTAGCTTGCAACACATGGAACAGCATTCTTCAGGTCATTCACTGTGACCAAAATCACACACACACACATGCACACACACACACACAATTTAATTATTAAACAGAAATGAGACAAACTGCTTTAGTGTCACGTTTCTCTTTGAATGTTATGTGTACACGTTAAATGGCAGTTTTCCTTACATTTATAATAGGCAAACTGAAGGTAGTGATACATGGTTGCCACAAACTTCTCTACAACATATCCACCAACAACTGGAGTCAGATTGCTTTCACAGGGAACCTTCCTTTCCAGAACCTCAATATAGTGATCTAAAGAGAGTACAAGAGGGATGAGAAAAACATGACACTGTTGTTAACAAGGTATACATCTACTAAAACATACAATACAGATGAATGCAGACAGGTCACAAATTTAAGTAAAAATATATCGAGAGCTCTCATCCAAACTGAACACATGGAGATTTTGGACTGATGTGTTAAATAGCACTCTCCAACACTAACATCAAAACACCAACTGAGAGAACCTTACGGAAGAATGGAGTTCATCACTCCTTACTACTAAATAATACTATAACATACTAAGATCTAGAGTCCATGAAAAGCCAAACTGAAACTGGTGGCTAGTGGCGGCCCAACACCTTAAGACAATTTAAGGTGTTTTTTCCTTTAATACGACTGTACGTAGAACAAACCTGCAATTGAGGGGTAAAAATCTTTAAAGTCTTTGATTTCCCTGGAACTCTCTGACGCAGCAATACATTCATCATAAGCCTTGAAGAAGTCCTGTAGTGCCAGCTCCATATCGGTCACAGATGTTCGATAATTATCACCATTATAAGCCCGCACTGCTCGAATAAACAGCATCTACAACAGTAAAAGAACACAATAGATAAAACAATCTGACATTTGGTGACTCAATCATTAAAACCGACACCAGAATTTAGGTCAGGAAGCTTGTACTATTGCACTGATTGTTTCCAAGCTGGGTATCTCATATTCAGTACATCAATATCCAAATACATGACATGGCAAGACATTTCATGTGTAAGAAACTCTGTAAATGTTTATTGTATTGCTTTAATAGATACAAGAGTAACTCCTCACAAAACACCAATCATCGGTTTAAATGGTGTGAATGAGGAGTGTGTGAGGGTGGATTGGGGTCTTACCTCATATGACTTGGTCTCCAGGTCTTTAAGGTGCTCTTCAGCTCCAGGTAAACTCTTGTAGTAGTTCATATTTCTTTGCATCATCTCATCATCAGGATGTTTCACTAGGAAAGTGTGTGCAGCAGACACAGCTTTTGCCAGGTTATTGCTCTGAAACACATGCAACCAACTCATTGATTATAATTCCAGTCATTTTTCAGATGTAACACAAAGCAAAACAAACAGTACAAATAGCCCCACTAGTTTTGTCTTACATTTACTGCTTTAAAGGTTAGTAATGTAATGTTGATATGATCAAAAAAAATACTGAAACATGAAAAATGACTGAAAAACGTCTTCAGTGAATAACAAAAACACAATACCTTTCCCTGCCATTCCAGTACTTTCAGAGTAAAAAACTCTTTGGGTTCTTTGTCTATAAAATTCATGGAATAAAAAAAACTCTTTTGGCTCCAGTAAACAGAAAAAAATGGCATGCATGCTTAATGTGCTTCATGTTTGAATTATTGTTTTGTTAATAAAACAGATAGAAGTTCTGTTCAGTTACACAGTGACTATATCCTGGATCTTTACTTGATCAAGAACAAGTAGACTCTTGTATACCTATTACAGTTTCCATAAGGATAACCATTTAAATTCTTTTCAAGACTTTCCATCTGACGTCTAGTGCTTTATTATGGAGGCTGTACGTCTTTGGGGACTTATTTGGTGTATGGTACACTGCTTATATATATAGACTCACCTTAAAGTAAGCAAACTGCAGGTATCGGTAAGGATCTCGTCTCTCAAACTCGTCCAGGGTTTCTCTGCTGGGAAGAGTCTGTCTGAAGGCTGGGAGGCCCTGTTTGCAGCGCTTGAGACACTGAGCGCGTTTCATCACGTTCCCGAAAGCGCACAGCTCGGGGAAGTCTGAGAAGCGCTCCTCTGAGTCCAGGCGCGCTGAGCTGCAGTTCAGGTTACAAAAGGCCTCGCTGTCGCGGAGGAGTCGGTACAAGCGCAGGCTCACTTCCAGATACTCCACAGTCTCCGGCCACTTCTCCGTGGTGTACTGGTCCAGCGCATGTCTGTACGCCGCTTCCAGGGGCATGAGCTCGTGACGCGGAAAGCTGCGGAAGCTGTACTTCTCATACTGAGCAAGAACCGTGGAGAATAAACCAAAAGCCAGAGCGAAAGTTACGCAGAATTTCAAGGAAGCCATTTTGGGTCTGATGTGGGCGATTTCAGTGCGTAAGTGAGTTTGAACAAGTTGAGGATAGCCGGGGACCAGAGCATGGGTTGCCAAATTGGGTAAAGTCGTATCGAGCTGTGATTTTTCATCATCAGCATTTGGCTTGTAGACCTAACTTGTGTCCTATAAATAAAGCTCTATTTACAACAAACGTTTTAGTTATTTTGGGGAAGCGGTTAAATTCCCAAATTCCTAACTTTTTTTTCAGGATTTTCCTATTGGCTGGAAACAATTATAAATGCAGAGTTTCTCCCAACTACAGTGTGTATAAATCAAACCCCAACAGGAATTGAGGAACACGTTAGAAGAACCCCAAGTGTGTAGACACATGGAGTGATGCATCTATTGTGGGGATATCATTGTCTTTTAAATTAGACAATGCAGTGCAGGATTATTATAATTAGCGCCATTGGTCACTGTGGAACTATAATGGACCTCGACATTGGAGTAAAATGACAAAAAATTCCCACAAATCTAGACTCTCTGAATGATGTATCTTCTTCTTAAATAAATAAATAAAAGAAATATATACATTTCTGTTTGTTTGTTTATTTATTTTTTTACATAAAAGCTGTGCCAGAGATCAAGCATAATTTCAGATTGAATAGTGTGGAGACAATGTAGATGATATGGCAACCCGGGACAAGCCTCTGTCTCCACGTGTGCATGGCCTGCACTTCCCCTTCCCCCTTCACTCCAGGAATTCACAACGCACAGCTTTGATTTACTCATAAAGGGAAACCAAGCATATGTGAATACCAACAATAGCACACATCCAGGTTAAAGTAAACCATTGGTGTGGAACTAAAAGCTATATTGAATTATAGCAGTATTGAATTGTGCTTTCATTGGGTGTAAATGTTCACTTTGTGTTTGGCAAAAGCTCTGATATAAGTGACCGTGGACATCATCAGAGAAGGTCTACATTTACATGGTCCTCTATAATTAAACTCTAACACGACCCCCATCAGAGAAGGGCTCCTGGTTCACGCCCCCAAACTGTGCCACGTTTACCCGTTTCCGTTAAAAGCTTCCCCCCCACCGTAAAGTGAGACCAGGGACAGTGGAAAGTTTGGGAATGGAGGAGCTTCCTTTAGTTCTGATGGGCGTTTTCTCGAGTGAATCGTTTCATTTTGAACAGCTCTTTCAAACGACTCAGAAGAATCGACTCACAGTCGAGTCACGAACAGATTTTTAAAACATCAGTTTCAATAAACGTTTCAATAAAAGTTATCAGCTTTTTAAACAGACAGAAGATTTTAGATTTTAGATCAGTTTTAGATGATGGCAAGTTTAGAACAGAACACTATGAAGCGCATTAATACCACAGCAGAAAAGTAAACTAAATTATTTAGTGGTAAATAAACTAAATATAAAGATGAATAAATGATAGAAAAATAGGGAAAGATGCTGTTGAGGTAGTACGAAGTTAACAGAAAGTCGTGTTTTGTAATTGTTGGAAGAAGTATACAGCTTTTCTGAACCCACTAATGTTAAATCGACTCGTGAATCAAATAAATCGACTCGCTTGGAAAGAGTCGATTCGCTAAAGGGTTGGCCTGGCTGACCACGTCTACAAATCTGCGCAAGAGTCTGCTCCACGTCCCCCCTGTTCCAAATCACACAGGCACCCATCAGGCCCGTTTAAATTGTGCAAACCTGAACAGAAACAGCGTAAAAGATGATACAGCTCACGGTCAGGATGATTTTTCTTGCTTTTCTGGTTACTTTTGTGGCCTGTAACGCGCCTCCGGTTCCGTTAGACGACATCATCATAGAGAAGACTTTTATTCCCGAGCGCTGCGACCGAGCCGTGAAGTCAGGAGACTTCGTCCGGTATCATTACAACGGCATGTTTCCCGACGGCAAGAAGTTTGATTCCAGGTCAGTAAACGCTCTGAAGCGCTTTATTACTTGACTGGAGTTTATGGATATGGTTCGCCGCATCCACGCAGCGCATCTAACAGAGTGGAAATCAGCCACGCAGGCAGATGAACATGAACAGATTAGATTTTTCATGATAAGGAATAATCTGAGGATCTGTGCATGCACAAAAAGAGCTGATGTGAAAAGTGATAGAATGATTTAAAGTATGAAGGAACTCAGCAACCGCTTTAATGCACTACAGAAGTGAATGACTGAGATTTACTCACAACACCGGCTGATGTAGGTGGCCAAACTGCAGTAGTGTTCCTTCTTGAACTCTTTTTTTTCCATCTCTCTTCTTCAAATACATTCAAACCACGTATTCCTATTTGTCATGCTGTTATATTACTGTGTTGCAGAAATTGTCTTAAAAAAATAAAATAAAATAAATGATGCTTTTATTCAAGTTGTACGGTGCAAGGACAAAAAAAAAACCCTTGACTAAGTTACAAAGACAATCTGTTTGACTTCATGTGTGTATACTTGCAGTTATGATCGTGGCACCACTTACAATGTGTATGTTGGCCGAAAACAACTGATTGCCGGGATGGACAAAGCACTACTGGGTATGTGTGTGAACGAGAGACGGCTTGTCAAAATCCCACCACAGCTTGCCTATGGAAAAGACGGATATGGTAATTAATCTGTCTCTTCATATCCCTGGTCTCACTTTTTTCTCATTGTGTCATATTTAAGTCTGTTTGTGAATGGCTCTTATAGTTGTGTGCTGTCTGGATCTGTCTTTAAACATGTTATGGCTCTCATTACCACATGTCTGTTTCAAGCATTCAGTACTATAACCATTGCTCATGAAGCCTGTTCCCTGTTTGTGTCTGTGTGCTGGGAATGGGATGTTTACAGAGGGAAACTGTTTATGAAACCTTTGATGAGAGCAAATGTAGGGGGTGGGGAGAGAGAACAGTTAGGGGTGTGGACTGCTGAAGGCGGTGACTTTATAAAGGTATTTGTATAGAAATGTCCACATGTTAGTACAAGTTGTGAAGAAAAAAAAATTGATGTATCCAGATAGACTTTTGAGGTATTTAAGTGACATCTAAATTATGAAAGAAAGATGGCATGAAATGGCTCAGACACCGGAGCAGGAAGAAGAGCAGAGCAGAAACTATCTATTTATTTACAAAATGACCTGTAAATGGGACAGGATGTCTTCATGCTAGTTTCAGTGCAGGACAAATTTTCAGAATGATTGCCCTCTAAAAGTGTCAACATTCCTAGAGACAGTTATGTTTTATAAATTTATATTCACTTTTAATAGTTTATAGTAATAATAGTTAAGTCCATTTAGCAGGTTTTCTGCTTCCTGTTGTTAACTGAGACTAGGTTACCTGAATGAAGCCTATGTTTAAAGCCTCAAGAATTAACGCGTCTGTGATAACGTACATTCTGAAAGGTTTTTGCTTGTTGTTTAACCTGGAATGAACAGCCCTGTTACTGAGCAGTCCATTGTGTTCTTCCTCCACAGGTGACATCATCCCCCCTGATTCGATCCTGCACTTTGATGTGCTTTTGTTTGATATCTGGAACACAGAAGACAAGGTTCAGATTCAGACTTACCACACGCCAGAGAAGTGTGGCCGAACTGTGCAAGTGTCTGACTATGTACGCTACCACTACAATGGCACTCTGCTCGATGGCACTCTCTTTGACTCTAGGTGAGCGAATTTAATCAATTGTCCAGACTCCTGCTGTGCTAGCTGTCTATATGTAACTGTTCTTAGTGTGCTCCTTATTTTCATTATAGTCATACACGCATGAGGACCTATGACACGTATGTGGGGATTGGTTGGCTGATTGCTGGCATGGATCAAGGTCTTCTGGGAATGTGCGTCGGAGAGAAACGTATCATTACTATGCCACCATTCCTTGGCTATGGAGAACATGGAGACGGTAAAAACAATAAATGAAGTGCTGGAATTAATCTGAATGTAAAATTTGACAGTACATGTTTTTTAGACATGTTTTTCTGACAATCATGGTGCTTTCCGAGTCCTGCTGTAAGGTGAACAAACCTATAACATACAAAGAATAATTTGTAATAATTTAAAGTAGGAATGAATAGAAATTATAGGCTGCACAATGCAGAGAAAAAAATAAATTTGTCTTTAACAGATTAATGCAAAAACACCACAGAAAAATATACATGTCTTATGACCTGACTCGACTTGTGTGATGCGCACATCAGGAGCCAAAAGCATGTGTGTCATCTCAACTGTTAGACCCAGCATAGATTTACACACAACAACAGTGGACAACACTCCCAGATAACTGCTAGCAAATGGGGTCAAAAGCCTGATGTTGTAAACCTATGACTTTGGGTATGAACTTTGTGTAATTGTTAAAACGATATATTGAGCTTCCAGATTTATGTTTGTACAAATCATTATTTTGATATGTTTCTACAGTGCATTATCTCTTTCCTCCAATGAAATGTTCAATGCTGTCCTATTAAAGAGGCTTCACATGTCTCAGGTGTCTCTTACCTGTCATGAAAGCTTAGTGAGAATTACTTGAGAAACTTAATTAGGGAAAAATGTGATTTTTCTGGTGAAATTGGTTCCCGAATGATAAATGTTCTGTCTCTGTCACTCTCACTCTGTCTCAGGAAGTGACATCCCTGGTCAGGCTTCCCTAGTATTTGATGTGATTCTGTTAGACCTTCATAACCCCAAAGATGAGATTACAGTAGATGTTCAAAGTTTGCCAGATTCCTGCAAACGCAAGAGTAAGGAGGGAGATTTCATGCGCTACCACTATAACGGGTCACTGCTGGATGGAACACCCTTTGACTCCAGGTAATTAAAAAAAACAACGGTAATTTATAACATATATATTCACTTCAATAGGCAATTCAGTATACATGGCTTTAATTTAGAGCCTGATAATACACACCATATTTGTAGGATTATTATTATTATTATTATTATTATTATTATTATTATTATTATTATTATTATTATTAACAAGATCAAATATAAAAAAATATTAAAAGGGCGTAAAAATTACACAAATATAAAATAATCTGAAATATGTATGTATGCAGCTACTCAAGGAATCACACATATGATACGTACATTGGGAAGGGCTATGTGATTGCTGGAATGGACCAGGGCCTTCTGGGTGTTTGTGTTGGAGAGCGCAGAAGGATAATTATCCCACCACATCTGGCATATGGAGAAGAAGGAACAGGTGTGCTTAGTTACATTATTGTGAATCAGGAGCTAGTGCATACAGGCTCACACTAAGTGCCCTCTACAGGCCATATTCCTTTTTCAAGGCATGATCATTTTCAGGATGTTCTCATACTAAATACGTTAGGATATTTGTTTCACACTCAACCCCTCTTTCTGTGTTCTATACAGTAGGCTGGTTTGCACTTTATCTTTTTTTTTTTTTGCAGTATGCAGTTCAGTTTAATTGGTTCAAGTCTTTTTTCCTGTCTAACTTTCATTCTCTCTGGATCTGTATCAGGCACTAAGATCCCTGGCTCTGCTGTGCTGGTGTTTGACGTCCATATCATTGACTTTCACAACCCATCTGACACAGTGCAGATTGCCAGCGAGAAGCCAGACATGTGCAATTACACCACCAAACGTGGTGACTTTGTAAAATACCACTATAACGCTTCACTTATGGATGGCACTTATATTGATGCTTCGTAAGTAACATGCATATGGTACACAGATGAAATGCATTGTTGTTTGAAACTTTTTGAGCTAAAGCTCTTACCCATCAATATGACATATTAAGTGCTTTTTCTTGCTTCACTTCATAGATGAAAAATTAAACTTTGTGTGTATGTGTGTGTAGTTACAACTATGGAAAGACATATGATGTGGTTCTGGGAGCAGGACAGGTGATTCTAGGCATGGAGCAGGCCCTGTTGGAAATGTGTGTTGGGGAGAAACGCAAAGTAGTTGTACCTCCTCACCTGGGCTATGGAGAAAGAGGAGTGGGTGAGTATCTCTGATTCATTTAGTAAAAGACAACGGAGACACTACTGAGCCATTGAGCTTGTTCTTTAGTTTAGTATTTTGGTGCATGCTGGATAAACATGACTGCTGAATGAATAAATTTATTGCGCTCTGTTTCTTTCTCACATGTACACACAATCACAACATGCAGACCAAAGGCTGATCCACCATGTGACCTGGAACAATAGTGGTGTTTCACATAAGAATGCTTATTGTGTTATTATTAACCTCTTTAAACAACAACTGCCCCATATTTTCTTTGTGGGTAAAGTAAATTCAGATGAGTTTGTGTGTCAGATTTGTTAAAGTGAACTTTACTTATTACTACAGCTGATATTTTCACTCATAACTGTACATTGCAATGACAACAGTTTTCAGTATCCATAATCTCAACAATCATCTGGTTTCAAAACACATTTTCAAGAGCATGTCCTGAGTTAAATCCTAACAGTCTCCTGCCTTTAGTGGTGTACTTTATCCATTATCAACACCAACATCCCAATTACTCTGAATTTAAAAGCCTGAAACAAAACAATCTGTTCCTGAATGTCAGTTAACTGTATGTGAGTAGGCTACCTTTTCATTTAATCAAGAATATGGTGAATTTATAAAAAAGCCTAGCAGTCTGTTAACTAGTGTTCTAATGGAGTCGCAAAACACACACCATTAAAAGTGTACATATGGCCGGTGAACATTTTCTTGTCAATAACACAATATATTTATGTACACAATTTTACACCTCAGTGCTGTGCTTATGATTCTGACTGCAATACTTCATAGAACCAGCAGAGAGCGATAAAACCATGTATTGCTAAATGCTGAACATTGGCTAAACAGACATAGGGATCCCTATGGAGAAGATCCCATGCCAGAGCTTTATATACTTATAGTTAACACTCTTGCTGTGTTTTAGTAACAATGATGAACGTCTCTGTCTGTTAATAGTTTTATTGCAGGAATGTACAGTAATGTAATAATGTATAATTGTGTGTAGATGGAGAAGTCCCTGGCAGCGCTGTGCTGGTGTTTGATATCGAGTTGGTCGGTGTTGAGGAAGGTCTTCCTGAGGGCTACATGTTTATATGGAATAATGAAGTTACACCTAATCTCTTTAGTGAAATGGACAAAAACAAGGACCTAAAAGTGGACCTCACTGAGGTATATACATATACATATATATATATATATAAGTGTATATATATATATATATATATATATATATATATATATATATACATATACATATATATAGATATATAGATATATATACTTGCGCATATCTGTAGTTGTGTCTTAACAATTTTTGTCTTCTAGTTCTCAGACTACATCCTGCTTCAAGTGGAAGAAGGCAAAGGTCGCCTGGCTCCTGGCTTTGACCGTCAGCGTATCATTGAGAACATGTATAACAACCAGGACCGCAACAAGGATGGACAGATCACTGAGGAGGAGTTTAAACTAAAGGCAGAAGAAGCAGCTGCTCATGATGAGTTATGATATCACATTCAGGAACGGGATTGGATGTGTGTCTGGATAGTAAATACGGGTGTGGTGAGGGTGGGGTAAAGAAGATGAAAATTCAGCAGTACAAATAGTCAGTGCTGTTTGGAATGAGTGTTGATGTGTATTTGAAAGATGTTTTGACTGTTTGAATGTGTGTGTCTGTGTGTGATTATTTTTAAAAAGTGCCAAATTTATGTGTGATTTTTAAAAAAAAACCTTCCCTTTAATAAACACCTTCCAAACCCCAATGTGCTTTTTAGCTGTCTTTATTAATGTAACAATATTAATATTGTTAACATTGTTGATGATTTATACTGAGCTACTTTCATCCACAAATTTGCAATAACTAATCTCCTTATTTTAGCATTCCTAAACATATTAATACTCCTAATTGTAGTTAAGTAACTGATCATTTATCTTCATCACTTGCAGTGGAGCCAGAGCCTAAACTGGGAACACTGGGTAATTTATCTAGGGTAATTTAACATATTTAATTTAACGTATGTAATTTAATGTCCAACTACATGCATGTTTGGGAGGTGATGTGATTAAAGACCTACTTTTCTTCCTCAGATCATGACTAAATCTCTCTAAAACATGTCACCAAACAGATTATAATTAAGTCTTCGTTTGTTTATAATGATAACAAATAGATAATATTAGCTGATTCTTTGTGTGAAGGATGTCAGACTACATGTACTGAAATAATTGCAAAAAGATTGCATGCTGATACTGTTCTTTCCTGTGTATTTAATGGGTGTACTTGGGTAAGAGCAACTGTGTAACTTGCAGGTGTGGACTAATAGGTGTTGGGACACAACTATATGACGGCACGGCCGCGCAAAACAGTAACTCCATGCAAATTGACATAGTAAATGACTCTCTGCGTGTGTTTGTGCACAGAGAACCAAATAAGCAAAAATCAGCACCATACAGAGAGTGCCTTGACTTGCCTTGCAAACTCTTCATTTGTACTTACACACGCTCTTTATTCATGTGAAGCATAATGTCTGAGGAGAGAGAAACATATAGAATGAACATGAGATAAATAGATGAAAGATAGGGTTTGTTTGTGTGCGTGCATGTGTGTGTGTGCGTGTGTGTTTGTGTGCGCGTGTGTCTGTGCGTGCGTGCTTGCGTGTGTGTGTGTATGTGAGCGCGCGCGCGCGCTGGAATCCGGTTCACGTTTTGTACTGCGTCTGGAAGGCGGAACCGAACGCATTTAGGGTGTTAATGCTTCTAAATCAGACTCCAGAGTCTAAAGGAGACCTGATGCTAATCCTACCTTGAAAAAATGGTACTTTAGAAGGGACGCATTCACTGTGCATGGGCTGGAGTCCGTTTTCAACGCTGGCTGCGTTCCAGAGATCCTGAACTGAGACGCCTGAGAGAGAGACAGGTGCGTTAATACGCATTCATGAACTCCACCTGCTTCACATACTATAGCCTATATATGAGACTTGACTAGGTGTTATTGGTAGTAGACTAGTTTTAGTGATCATTCATAAAATACGCACACATGGTGAGGTGGCACGCAAGCGCGCGCACCCAGGGTGTGGATGCCATTCATTAATTATAAAGAATTGTATGTTGTGTTGGATAAGAATCCAGGTCTTGATGGCAACTTCGAGAAGTATGAAGAGGTTATTATAAGTAGATTTCGTAAGTAGAATAAAACAGTTTATTTAATCTTGTTTACTTAAGTTTTTTGTACTGCGCATGTTGATATCTGTCAAGCTCCTTCAGCATTTACTCACTCTCTGTACTTCAGACAAAGCCACCTGCTTTATTTAAACCTTTAACTCGAGTTCTGTTGTGTTCATTACATTTCTTCTTATTAAAAACTTTTATTAGGTTATTTAAGCATTTATTTTTTCTTTGCTAAACTTGTACTTCTACAGACTGAAGTGCTCTTCTCTGTTTTGATGATAACTTGATAGGGCAAAACCATCACGGACATTTCACAGCCAGCATCTGATCACAAACCTATTTTATTGGG